>NW_024062464.1:0-83028 GCF_006381635.1 Hibiscus syriacus
ACAGCAAGCTGATGTACTCTATGTCTATGGGGGCTGTCTCTGTGAAAAGGATGACTTGAGGAGCTAGACAACCCAAAGGGGCAAATTTATCGGAAACAAAACAGCGGCTAAACTCTTATATTAATCCTTGTACTATACATATGTTATACATTTATTTTTTATATTCTAATTCAATCTATTTCAGTCCATCAACCATTTTTAGTATTGATATTCCAGTCTTAAACTAAGCAATTGCATAAGTTGAGAGTTTCTAAGACAACTCAAAAGGGTTAATTTTTTCATCTTATGTCTCTTGAAAAATTATTATTCTTGACTAGAATTATCTATTTACTTTAATTTTCCATAACCAATTTATTTATTTTTTACGTCATAACTTACCATGTCATGTCAAGAATATATATTTTATCCTTTCAAAAAATATTATAATATTTCTAAACAATAAATCTTAAACTGAAATCTTTAAAAATAATTGTCTATGTTAGTTTTTAAAATAAATAATAAACTAATTCTAAACAAATTGAATGAATACTATTTAAGAAATATCAAAAGGTTAAAATTTTAAAAAGTTGAGGGATAAAAAAGAGTGGATTGGAGTATAACCATATTTGACATATAATGTAAGCACTAATGGAAGAATTTGAACTTAAAGAGCCATCTTTTTCATAGTTTTTTTTTTTTGGTATAGGAATGAGCATTATCTTATAAGACTGAAAATGAAAGGAAAAAGAAGGGGGGGTTCATGGTTTGGCATGGGGAGCGAGTGGGTATTGCCATGAAAGGCCAATTGTGAATTTGACTAAGAAAGAGAGAGACAGAGGCATCTATCTCCCTCTGAGCGAAACGTCGCTTTCGACAAAAAGAGAAGGGGCCAATTCCCTCTTTCTCACTCTCTATTTTTACCCACCGATCTTATTGTTTTTGGTGTCCTCCCTCATCCACGCGTGCTTATCCCTTTAGCTTTTTCCTTTTCTTATTACATTCTTACCATTTTCATTTTATGCTTCTATACCCAAATAATACTCTTAAACTAATCTTATGTCCACTTATATATCATGTCAATCACAATATCACTTAAATTAAACTTGGTCATAAAAATCCTGCATCGTTAAATAAAGGCTTAATATCAAAATAAGTGATACTTAATTCTCAAATGAGTGTCTAAATTATTTTTTGATCTCTGACGTTTATAAACGTTATCTATTTAGGTACTAGGATCGTTAACAACTTTAATTTTTCTCGTTAAGTGACATTTGTCATAATTTGATAATTTATTTTTGAATAAATATTATTATATTTATAAAAAACCTAATTTATCTTAAATTATAAAAAGCCACAAAATACCTAAAATCCCCAAATCCTATCCTTAACATGTCGCCCCTCTTTTCGGCCACGATCATTATCGCCGATGTAATCCATGTCATCCTTCTAGTCATACGTCGTCATAGTTGTCGCCAATTGGTCATCGATATCGTATGAGATCACGATTTTCATCATAAGGTTCACGGTGTATAAAACGTTGATTTGTCGTCGATCGGTCACGATATTATGGGGGTTTGGTTGCTTGCGGAAAGATGAGGTCATGTGGAGCTTCGTCAACGGTAAAGAACAATGGTCGGCGTGAATTTAGGGATTTAAATGAAGATTTTCAAAGTTTTGGATTTTTTCAAAATGTTTATGTTTTTCTTTAAATATATATATATTATATATATATTACTTTTTTAATTTTTAATTTTAAATACAAATTTTAAAAACCATATTGTAACACGTGTTACTTAATGGAAAATTTAACATCGTTGATGACCCGTACACCTAAATGAATAACGTTTGTAACGTTAACTATTTGGATGGGTCAAAAAATAATTTAGACACTTATTCAAAAATTTAGATATAGTTTGGGCACTTATTTTAGTATTAAGCCTTATATAAAAACTCAAGTTAAATATTTCTTTATGTTTGTAATTTACTATATGAGTACTATTATACGTGAACTCATACATAAATTTGAGTTTAAATTTAGTTTGATCTATTAATATGCTTGTATTACAAACATTATTAAATGAGAAACCCCATTTATTATTTTATTAGAAAAATAACCCTAAATAGTATTAATTGAAAAAAAAAATCTACCAAATTATTCACGTAGGTTTACCACATGTTTTGTGAAAACGAGATCAGACCTCACATTTTACGAAAAACAAATTTTATGTATTTATTATGCCCTTTATCTAAAAATTAAATGAAATTATCTAAAAAAATTGATAGATATCACTAGGGGTGTAAACGAGCCGAGTCGAGCTCGAGTATTGCTGAGCTCGACTCAACTCGAAAACTTTGAAATGGAGTTCGACTCGACTCGAAAACTCACAAGCTTAAAATTTTCAAACTCGACTCGAACTTGAAATTCTGAACTGAAGCTCATGAGCAGCTCGAAAAGGCTCAAAATGAAAAAAAAAATCTTAAACTTAACTCGATTGAAACTTCAAATTCAAACTCGAACATAAACCTTAAATACATGAAAATTTTACTGTATCTTTTTAAAAAATCAATACATAAATATTAATATTATTAATAATTTATTATACATATATATATATATATATATATATATCTTAATATATTATATTTTCGAGCTACTCACGAGCTTTTCGAGTCGTATATCGAGTAGCTCGTTTTGAATCGTTAAGCACTCGAGTCGAGTCCATTCAATCCGAGTATTTATCAAGCCTTGTTCGAGTCGATCTCGAGTAGCTCACGATCTGTCTCGTCTCATTTACAGCTCTAGATATCACGTTTTGCATAATGCTAAGTCATCCTAAGTGTACACTTTGGATGGTATTTTTTCAATTAATATTGTTTGAGGTTGTTTTTAATAAAATAATAAATGTTTTTTTATTTGATTTTCATTGTTATGATTTAAATGTTGTATTGTAACAGTAATTGTGACTATACTTTTAGTTTGAAATATATGATATTCTAATACTTGTATATATAAAATTTAATTTAGTTATTGTGAATATAAAATAATTCATATGATAATAAAATATAGATGAAGAATAAAAGAAAATGTTAGTTTTGGTGTTTGGGTATAAAATAAATTGAGTAAGGACAGTTGTCATCAAAATAAATCTTTGTAAAATTTAATATCGATAAATCTAATATCAATAATTAATTAAAAAATCAGTGAATAAAGAGATGGTCGTGACTAGAGTAGGCGATTAAAATTTACCTGCCCACAAACTACAAAGACCGGGTCATGGAGAAACCCTAGGGGTCTTATATAAGTACAAACTCTGTGTCGTCCGATAGAGTCGGTCTTATCCGCTAATAAATGGGAACACCTAAATTTCAATCCCAATGCTTTTGTTTGTTCTTACCTTATTTATCTCAAGCCACTCCCCATCTGGTCTTACCATTTCTGGCCGCCGTTGTTCCCGACTCCTCCCTTTTCTGCCACGATTAGCACCACCACATGTTGAGCTGAGCCGCTTCTTCTCACGCTGCTTTCCGCGTTAACTCCATTTTCTTAATTTTTACGTACATGAAAAACGAAATAAGTAAAATAAAATATTGAATTTGTGATTTAAGTTCTTTTAACACTATTTCATACCAAAACAAAAAACAAAAAAGGTAAAGATAATACTTTTTGCTGACACAAATCATTTGATGTAGTTGTTAATTGGACTTATCTGATTAATTTTGATCGATTTAAATTGTATATTTAATTTTAGTGAATTTTATATATACAAATACTTCAATTTGAGACATTATTTAAATGATATCAAAATATTTATCACTTAACCAACCTATGAGGATTAGATATAAGATTTTTTTCTATCATAAACTGAACATTGAAGAAAGGATGTAAGGTTTTGTATATGTTACATATAAAAGATTAATACGTTAAAGAATATATTTTAAGCACAATGATATTTTTAAAGAAGATAACAATAAATTTTAAACATATAAAAATCAACTCATCGTGGGCTTACATTTGAGTATCTTCTTCAGGGGGTGAACCGTTTTCTATTACAAGCTAAGCATTTAGGTATATTGGGGTCACTAACTTCACAGTAAACTAAATTTGGTAATTTTGTATTTTCAGACAAACAAAATTGGTCACTGTCAGGCATGCGAGGGTGGATGAATCAAGACTTTCTTACTCTTATTGTCTGTCACTCATAATTCTCAATTATTATATATTCGAATAATTGAAATTAAATAGGTAAATATCTACTATGAAGATTATTTTTTTCAATTTAATGACTTGTTTTTATTATAAATCAAAATAGTTAATATTTATTTTATTGTGTCTTTTAAATGTATTATTGTGAGATGGGATGAAAATAAATAGGCTTAAGGGTCACTATAGCTTATGTAGTAAATATAATTTATCATTTTTGTCTTTATCACTTTTTTTACATCAAATTAGCTCTCGAAGTTGTCCATCTTGTTCATCATAACCCTTGAAGTTCATTGACTTTTTTACTAACATAATTGTGAGTCTTTGAGTACGTGGATTAAGGGATCAAGTTAAAATATTTATTAAACACTCTCGTTAGAACAAAATCCCAAAATTTTATTATTTATTTCGATGAGATTAAAAAATTATGTCAACTTTTTAAGGATTTTTTCTAACATATGTATTTAGTAAATATTATAAATATTTTATTATTTATTTTTAATAAATATCACATCATCATCAAATCACATCGTTAATATTTGGTTGATCTATAAATTACTAGTGTTGAAAAATAAAGAAGACTAATAGTTATATTACTCAAAACATACTTAGTGAGTTAGGATGAATGCCATAGATAACTTCAAGAGCTAAATTGATAGGAAAAATGATATAGACGAAAATAATAAATTAAATTTATTATAGGACAATAATAACCCTTATGCCAAATAATTATAACAGTGTCACCCGCTCCATTCCATCAACATTATTTAGTTAGGGCTGCATATGGAAATAATGGGAAAAAAGGTTTTATTATAGGGTAAATCACGCGTTTAGTACTTAAACTATTTATTTTGATATGTTTTAATTTTTAAACTTTCAATTTTTTTAAAATCATACTTAAAGTTTATTTTTTTATTTCATTTTAGTATTATGTTAAAATTTTAACGTTAATTTTTTTTAAATGAAAGTTTAAGTACTAAAACATACCAAAATTGATAGTTTAAATATTAAATGTGTTAAATTTTTAACAGTGAGATACTAAAATGAAATAAAAACTAAACGTTAAATATTGTTTTGAAAAAATTAAAAGTTTAGATACTAAAACGGATCGAAACTGACAATTTAAGTACTAAGTATGTAGTTTATCCTTTATTATATATACGACTCCTTTTGTCTTATACGTTGTTCTTGAAAAGATTTATGAAAATGATGAATGTTCGACTGGGCATGGTTTGGGTTGTTGGAAAGAGCACCCAGCGCGTGGGCCAACAGAAAATGGTTAAGCGTTCCACACTGAAGAAGTTGCTTTGGCCCAATTAACAAATCCACAAATATTTTTTTTAGCATAAACAAGATATTTCATTTATCGAAGTCACATCAACAAACGTCTTACTAAATATAGATTGAATAAATTTAATCATAATTATCGAAATAACATATAACAATGATCGCAGAGAGATAAACTATAAACAAAACCATTAACAAGTGAATCAACGATGTAAAAAATTGAACAAACCAACGACTCTGAGCATAAACATGGAGGAGAGAAACTTGAAGAATAATTAAAATAGCCAATGAAAAAAGTGATTTCCCCTTAACAACAATCCCATCCGACACCTTTATCCGATAATCAATTGATCGTCTTGAACAAACGAACAGAGAGTAACCATACGTCGGGAAAGCAACAACCATGTATTCAAATAAAATAAAAAATCAAGAAGAATTCCAAATAAAAACCTTTACCGATAGCCATGATACCCTTTATTAGAGAAAGGGCCAATAGTATTATTATAGTAAATACAATAAAACATAAATAAAAATAACAAGCGGCGATCGGAGAACACCACTACCACTACCATGAACGAAAAAAATTGAAAACTACCCAAGGGTTTGTGAGTTTGTGAATGAGTACGAACCACAAAAAATATTATAAGAATTGTTCCTTTTGTGGTTTGAATCAATCCATCTTATATAATAAAATAAACGTTTAATTTAAAATTAACATAAGAACAATTTATTATACATTAATAATTCAAATTGCAGAAGATAAGTAGGAGTAATATGCACGAATCAATCGATCTTAGTTGTAAAAGAATTGTTGTTATTTTTTGAGGTCTCGAGTTTAAGCATCAGGATTATTAAAGATTTAAACGTTCAATATTAAATGATTAAGAGTTATCTTTGAACAAATACAGGTACTTACCCCATATTTATATAAAAAAAATTCTTTTGGAGGAATCTTTATCAAATTTTAAAGAATTTTAAACAATTGCGACATTAATTCAGTCGGTCGTTTTATAGTAAATATATTTTAATAATGTATTAAAAATGATAAATGGTTATAGGTGAACTAATACATAATTTGTGTATTAAAGCTTTTCAACTTAGGCGTTTAAATTTAAATAAATAAATTAGAATAATTTTATTTAAGAATTAAAATAAATTCATAACATTAAATTCGATTAATATTCCACAATAATGAATGAGAAGGTGAACTTGGAAGTTTATCCTTTTTAATCATCGTAATATTACATCCACCATTTACCTTTCGCGATTCCCAGTGTGGGAAGCAGCACTCATTCTGCATTGAAGAAAGAGAGATTAAATTTCCGTCTGAAAAATATAACCGGAATTAGATTACCTGTTTCAATTCACCATCGAAATGTTTCAGTATGTTATCAAAGTTGGTTAATGTAAATTATACTTTTCAATAATTGGGAATTTTTGGTACGGTTTTCGAAGCAAAGCAAAATCAAATATAAAAAAAAACCTCATATTTTCCCTCATTTTTTCAGAAAATTAACGACTACCCATCTGTTGCTGGCCAATTGGGAACTCATATCTCCTCTGACCCAGATTGTTTCTTCTACTACCGTTTATGGGTTCTTCCATTTTGGTAAGTTTCAATTACCCATTTTTTAGATCCTTGTTTTTTTTTCACTTTGTTTTTGGTTTAATTATTAGCTTAGGATGCAATTATGACATTCACACTGCTCCCAGTTTTTGCAATTTAGTTGCTTTAGTCCCCATTCCCCAAATTCTGTTCAGTAACGAAATAAACATTTTCTGTAGTTCTTATTTTTTTCCTTTTTGCATACAGGAGTTCTGAAAGAAGAGAACTGTATTTAATTGAATAATTTGGTATTTAATGAGTTAACTTTCATGAGAATGGTGGATGAAGATGATTAAGATTTGGTATTTTTTATTAATGAGGGAGGCTGTTGAAAAAAGCACTAGGAAATGAGTCGATCCCCTTCGTTTTCTGTGAAGTCGGAGCTTAGTTTAGAAGCTGATTCGGATGCTTTGCAGCGATGGGTAGTTGCCTTTTGTATCATTAGATTTGATCTCGAACAAGGTCAGCTCATAGAAGACTGTTATCCACCTGGTAGTCTCACTCAAGAAGAGGAACTTGAGGTTGCTTTTAGTTCGGATTCCGTTTCGCATTACCAGAACTGCTCCAGTATCCACGATTGCGTCTTCTTTTTCGATTCCGAAGGCAGAAACATTTCGAACAGGCCCATTTTACTTCATCTGAAATAACTGAAATTGATCATAAAGAAACAACCTCAACACCAGAAGAGAATTTGATTCCGAGATCAAGTATTGGTAATAAAAGTTCAAAGTACTTGTATGGTTATGTATTCAATAGGCAAAGGCATGATGAGAGGCTAAAACTAGGCGGGGAACAAAAATCAGTAGTAATTTTGTCGCATGGGCCTTACTCTAGTGTGTTTAGGCCTTTGTTACAAATCATGGGCCCTCTTTACTTTGATATAGGAAGAAAAGCTATTGAACATATTGCTGGTTACGTTTCCTTGTGGCATAGTCCTGTACCTAGCAAATTAATGGAGCTTCCAATTGGGAATGCAATGCTTAAAGTTACCTTGCCACCTCCTCACAGCTTACCTTTGGAAAGTGGAATGTCATATGAGGAATCTGCTTCATCTATGGCTCCCTTTCTTCCCAATAATCAATCAATGCCTCAAGGTCTATTTCATGATTCTGATATTTTCGGAACAGTCGGAGGGCTTTTATTGCAACTTTGGTTATTGTGGGAGTTGTTACTTATCGTTGAGCCAATTCTTATCATAGAACCAACTCCTCCACAATGCTGTGAGGCAAGTTTCTATCCAAGCGTATGAGATCTAACTGGCTGGACCTGTATGGGTAATGTGAATGTTTCTCAGCTTTGTTAGTTGGTTTCTTTTTTATGTGTATTGCTTGTGCATGTTAATTTTGTCATCCAGCTTTTGCATGCAATCTGTGGTTCCTAGAGTCTATTTTAATTGTTCATTTTAGTTAGAGATGGATTCTCTTTGCATTCAGGCGTTTTCTTAACGGACATACATCTCCTTATATCTAGAATGCCTGAACTGGAAATTGTTGACTGCCTTAATGCTATTGAGAGGCATCTTCTTGAAGAAATACAGGTAATTTCCCCCCTTTTCAGGATGATAGTAGATGTTTCTGACTGATATTGATTGCTTCAACGCTATTAAGAGTAATCTGCTTGGAGAACTGTTAATTAGTCCGAGGGCATCAGTTAGTCTGGAATAGGGGCTCCTGATTCATGTTGACACATAGACCTTGTTCTCCTTTCCACTCTTTCCTCAACCTTTGCTGTCTTTCTTTTTCATTCCGATTTCCTCCCTTTTTCTTATTTCATCCCTTCTTCTTCTTCAAAAAAAAAAAGTATCCAAGACTCCCGCTCTCGAATCTTCATGAACTTCTTTTAATGTAGTTCTCTCTATGTTAATCTTAGTTTTGCTTCCCCGTCTTTTTCTCTCCAATGTTATAACTCTGCTACCGTCAATTTTGTAGTGCCAGAAACTACCGACATGGAAATCAGAATATGAGGAGTCTTACTGAATAAGAATTTTCATATCTAGATGCAAACAGCCTTTGGATCCAAATGTTAATGCTTAATTTTATTCTTTAATATGTTGATAGCTAAAGTACAAAATAAGTAAAATTCAAAGAAATAATAGAATCACTGATCACATTTACTTCGTATATTTTCTTTTGGGTGTGTTTTCATTTGATATAAAGCAAAAGCATATTGGATACAACAAATAATATTTGGCCAAAAAATGAGCAAATAGTTGAAAGAAAACCTCTAATTCATATAAACTGATTGTTTGTGGAATTAAAATAACGTGCCTTTTGCTTTTGGAAGCATAAAGTCGGCAAAAGCATATAGCAATTTACAAAATAACAACCAAAAAGGTGTCAAATTTCACTAGACTTGATGTTCTGGTTGAATAAGCTTGTACTCAACTTTGTTTTGATGATTTTTTTCCTTCTCTTTGGGTTTTGAATGAGTAATTTCACCGCTTCCTAACTGTCTTCTGCCAGCAGCTCTACTTTACCAACCATCAATTTTGCAATCGAACTTTCTTGTCATTTGTTCTTCAGCGATCAGCTTAATGTAGCAACTCCCGTCTTGAATGACCCTCTCTCTCTCTTCCCTAAATGTGCCAATAGACCATGCGTCAGCACTATTATCATGCAAACAAGCTTGTGTTTTGTATATGTTACAATAACAACAAAATTTCATTCCAAAAAAAAATACAATAACAACAAAAAAGAAGAGAATCCTAGTGAAATCATAGTGCACCTTAAGTCTTCTTTTAGTTTAAAACGAATCGTAAGATATGCTCTGCTAGAAGAGTTATCTTTAGGACATGTAACTAAAGCCTGTGTCTTCCATGAAGTGACCTCATACTCTCATTTTTGCCCCCAAAAAAGACTGAGCCAAAAGGGAAATGCCAATACATGATTCGTATAAGCATCCGTCATGTATGTTCTTCATAATTATTGTTTTTCTCAAATTACGTATTTAATGTTTTCATGTTTAAATTTATAAATATGACTACTGGGGCACGGTGTAATGATTTTAAAACCATTCGCTGCATGTGATATTCAGCTGTTGCAATCTGGAAGGGGCTTATCAGACTCCACAACAATGTGCCAGAAACTGAAAGGTGATCTACAGGCAGTGTTAAACGTGCTTCCAGTCGACATGCAACAGCTTCTGCTTTTAAACCCCCAGAGAGCAGCTCTTCTACAGGGAAGATCAAGCCCAGAACCGAAAAAACTTCCCGGTTATCCTTCGGTTCAAGTTGGGGTTGTATCATCCAGTTTGCCGAGATAACAAAAAGTATCGCTGCGAATCAGGTTGGCTCCGTTATCAAGGGTCTTCACTATGATCCTATAAAGCGGCACGACCCGTGAGTCTCTTTAGCTTCCTCTCCTTATTTGGACGGAGATTCCCTGACTTTTTGCCTAATTGTTCATATAGGTGAGAGCAAACACACTTGCAACTCTGTTTTCTGTACAATCATGTGTCATGCAATTTCTTAGAATTTTTCTTATTCGGTTTTCCATTTTCGAGATGTTTGAGAATGAGAAACTTGTCTGAGATTGATTTATTTGCAAAAGAATACAGCCTTTTCTTAGCTCCCACCGCATTTTGGTTGGAGATAAAGCAAATTTTGTACAATCTCAGTGTTATATCATCAAAATAATTAAAAACTCATGTTCAACCATCATTGCAAATAGAAAGTATATTAGGATCAAGTTATAAAAAAATTAACAAGTTTAAGGATCAAAAGTTATTTAATCCGGTTTCGTTTCACCTTTGTTAATCTTATGCGTGCATTGGCCAGAGATATTACATACCGAATGATGTTCATCTGTTTAACTAGGGGTTTTCAAACGGTTAATTCGGCCACCGACTGAACCGAATTACTATTAATTGAATTAATCGATTTTTTTTCTCTTTAATCGTTAGCCGAACCAAAATTTTCTTTGAAAATATTAATCGAATTGAATAAAGTTTAGTTATTTTGGTCGGTTAACAGAATTAACCGATTTTTTTTTATAATTTTTTATAATTAGATTAATTTAAATATAATATATGTATTTTTTATTAGAGTTAAAAATTAATTAGGTATTGATAATTTAATGAGTCTAGTGTGATTAAAAAAATAGTAGGATATTAATTTTTGATGGGTTTGAGCTTAAAATAAGTTTATAATATATATAATTTATATAATATTTAATAATTTCGGTTAATTCGATTAATTAACTGATTTCGAACCTAATTAACCGTGAATCGAATATTGAAAAAAGTATTAACAGTTCACCGATCGAACTAATTCGATTCGATTGATTAATTAGGTTAAAACCAAATAATGAACTCCCCTATGTTTAACAATAATAATACTAATAATGATGATGTTTTTTCTGCTTTTTAAGAATTCAGTCTCATCTTTAGATCACCGTGACATTTAAATGAAAAAGAAAACATTTTCAAATTGAATTATCCTTATTTGTTTTATTAAACTGATTTGCAAATTTAATTATATCCCAGTTTAGATTATTTTTATTTTTATTCGAATTCAAATTTAATTTAATTTTGATTTCTCAAATTAGTCTGACAAATCATATCTTGAATAATATTGAATCTAATCATCTTAATTTTATTACGGGTCTAATTACTTTAATTTTGCAATATTTTTTATTTTTTTTTATTTTTAATCAAATACATAAGTCGTGTTTAATTTAAAATATTTCTCAGATTAAATTATAATATACCTCTCTCTTTAATAAAATTATTTAAAATATGCATATTTTTACCAAACTATTGGAAAAATGCAACAGAAAATAATAATGTTCTATCACAAGCATAGTGTATGTCATTAATAGACTAAGAAAACATCTGAATAAATATTACTTTATAATAAAAAAAAGTAAACCTTTTGTATAATTCTCTATTGACTCTTCCCTTTATTATGTCCTCGTTTTTTATTTGTCCTTTTCTTTGATTAAATAATTTTTTTCTTGTTTAAGATTTGATTATCAATTATAATAGGAGCCGAATACCATTCTAAACCAGTACCTTAGAATTTATCATTGTCATCAGCAATGATTCGTTTTGTGTCGAAAGCAGAGAAATATGAAGTTTATTGGATGTTTTGATAGCTCTAAGAGCACCATTTCCATTTCTTGGGAGTCCAAACAATGTAAATATGTAATCGAATAAACCCTTTCTATCTATTGCAGCTCGCGTCCTCCTCCTCCTCTCTCTCTCTCCAAGTTTCGGTTGGTAATTTTAATAATTATTTCTTGGATTCAATTATAGAACAAGACTCGGTTCAGATGCTGTACAAGGAATTTTCCTACTTGGACTAAAGAAACAATGTTAGTTGATGATTATCAAGGACGTAGATGAATATTCAGATAAAGAAGATTGATAGTCATATATAAAATACGTACAATATGATAAAAGGAAAATCTAAATTAAAACTAATAGCTAACACTGAGCAGCAAAATCCATAGACAAATTTGAAAAGAATTCTCCACACCCACCCACACATATGTATGTGGGTATATAGTTTCAGCAGAGAACCATTGCAATGTGTCGTAACCGGTTTTCGCCCGGGCACGAATTTTTTACTTGGTTGAAAAAGTAATGTGGATAAAAATGATTTTGATTAAAAATGTTTTGAGAGTCGCCATCAACCTTTTTGGGTTAGGTAGGTCGAATACCTAAAAATCATATTTTAAAAAAGTTTTTAAGAAAACACCATTTTTTTTAAAAAATAAGCCAATCTGCGTTTATAACCAAAAATTCATTCTTTTTATTAATAAAAAGGGATCTATGGTCGGTTACGTTTGGGGAATGATTAGCACCCCCACAATGCCCAAAATTGGTACCTGTCGATTATAAATTGTCTCTAATAATAGAATTTAAGAATTCGAATATGAATTTAATTTACAATCCTAAGATAATTCTAAGAAAATATATTAAAATATAAAAGTAAAGTAAATATATATATATATATATATATATATATTTAAGTTATTATAATTATGATATTTATTCATTTAAAAATATCAGAAAATGAACATCCAGTTATTTTAAGACTGTCATTTCTTAATATTGATAAATAAATAAATAAAAACATTTTCCTAATAATTTAAAATATATATAATTTATAAAATAAGGATATTTATTTATTTAAGAATATCTGAATAGGACATCTAGTTGCTTTAAGACTGTCCCTTTCTTTGATATAAAATAAATAAATAAATATTATCATCTTATAAAATTAATCAAATAATATATATTAATATGACTAAAATAAAATAAAAATAAAAATAAAGAGCAATAATTAAAATACTAAATTTAAAGTATTGAAAAATAAATGACAGTAATAAAAATAAAATAAAAGCAATAACCAAATTATAATTTAGACATTGGCAAAAATATAATCAAACAAAACCAATATATCAAAAATTTAAAATAAGATAAAACTTAAATGACAAAATTGTGAACAAACCAAACAACATATTAAAATAAAATATAATAAAATATAACAAATAACCAAAACATAAATAAATAAAAATAATATATCAATGTTAAAATAAAATAAAATGTAAATATGACTAGAATAGAAACAAAATAAAATTAATATGCTCAAATTCAAAAATAAAAATAAAGAAAGGATATCAGTGACCAAAACGAAAAAACGTAGGAAATGTAAGGGATTTAAATGTGATTTAACCCTAAAACTATTGGTTTAAAATGTAAAAATGTTGTAAATGTTTAGGGGTATAAAAAGAAAATTTTTTAAAATTAAAATAAATCCTAATATATTTATCTAAAAAAACTAAAATTAAAACCTAAAAAAAACTTAAACCTTCTTCTTCCCTTCCCCGTTCATCTCATCTCCTTTTCTTATCCCCTCACTTCGGCGCCGCTCAACCAAAACAACCCACCATCGCTAGCCACCGATTTGGTGGTCCTCACACTCCGACCGATAAAACACTCCTTAAACGAGCCTAAACCCAAGGCTTATCTCCCTTTTCATCTCTTACTCTCTTCCTCTTATGTGACCGATGCCCCTAAAAAATTCGGCCACCGCGTAAGCTCACCTCCCGACGCTATACCTGACTTCGACGGTGATGTGGTACCCGAAACCCCAAGGTAAAAATCCTATATTTTTCTCTTATATTTGCTGTTTTATTTCGAATATATATATATATACAAAGCTAAAAAATAAAAGAAAAAACTAAATTGAAGAGAACATTTTCTGTATTTTTGTTTCTGATTTTCTTTGTATTGCTCTTGTTTTTTACCATCTACTGCTGCCTGTCTCTTACAATCTTTCTTTGGGTTTTTATAACCCTGGTTTTACATGTGTAAGATAAAAGAAAAAATGAAAATTACATATGATAATTTTTGTGTTGTTGCTTGCTTGTTGGTGCGCGTGGAGGGACAACTGTTGTTGAAGTGTTGGCAGTTGCTGGAGAGTTGCTGAAACATGGATGACCAGCTGCTGTTGGTGGAAGATGCTGGAATGTGGACGTGGAGGGACAACTGCTGTTGAAGTGTTGGCAGCTGCTGGAGGCTAAGGTAAAAATGGTGATTACAGTTGCCCCTCTTTGCTCATTTCTGTGAAACAGGAATGGAGCAAAGATATAAAGCACCATTTTTAGCTTAAAGTGTTCAAACTTCTGATCTAAAATTTCTTCTAATTATGAACTTTTCATTCACTTCGGACGAATTCTTCTCATTATGAACTCTTCCACTGGGAAATACAATTCACCTCATTCTGTGATGGATTTGATTAAGAATGACAATGTTGATGTTGATATGTCTCATTCTGCAATGGATTCGAGCAAAAGGTTGAACAAGTTCTTCTCATTATGAACTTCTTCTTCCTCTTCAGATGAGTTCTTCTCATTATGAACACTTCTGGAAATGTTGATGTTGATCTATCTCCTTATGTGATAGAGTCATGCAAAGGGTTGAACAAGTTCTTCTCATTATGAACTTCTTCTTCATTCTTCAGATGAGTTCTTCTCATTATGAACACTTCTGAAATATTGATGCCGATCTATCTCCTTCTGTGATAGAGTCATGCAAAAGGTTGAACAAGTTCTTCTCATTATAAACTTCTTCTCATTCTTCAGATGAGTTATTCTCATTATGAACACTTCTGGAAATATTGATGTTGATCTATCTCCTTCTGTGATAGAGTCATGCAAAGGGTTGAACAAGTTCTTCTCATTATGAACTTCTTCTCATTCTTCAGATGAGTTCTTCTTATTATGAACTCTACCTGGCAATGTTGATCAATCAAGTGATGAATTCAAGCAAAAGGTTGAACAAGTTCTTCTCATTATGGACTTCTTCTTCCTTCTTCAGATGAGTTATTCTCATTATGAACACTTTTGGAAATGTTGATGTTGATCTATCTCCTTCTGTGATAGAGTCATGCAAAGGGTTAAACAAGTTCTTCTCATTATGAACTTCTTCTCATTCTTCAGATGAGTTCTTCTTATTATGAACTCTACCTGACAATGTTGATCCATCAAGTGATGAATTCAAGCAAAAGGTTGAACAAGTTCTTCTCATTATGAATTTCTTCCTTCAGATGAGTTCTTCTCATTATGAACTCCTTCTGTGGTTATTTTAAGAAAAACAATCTCGAGTGAGATAAAATTTCTTGTTTCGAGTGAAACTGTCTCAAGCGAGACAAAGTTTGTTTTAAGAAAAATAATCTCAAGTGAGATAAATTGTTGTTTCGAGGGAAACTTTCTCCAGTGAGAACTAGTTTGTTTTAAGAAAACAATCTCAAGTGAAATAAATTATTGTTTCGAGTGAAATTGTCTCAAGCGAGACGCAATTTGTTTTAAGAAAAACAATCTCAAGTGAGATAAATTGCTATTTCAAGTGAAACTTTCTCCAGCGAGAAACAATTTGTTTTAAGAAAAACAATCTCAAGTGAGATAAATTGCTATTTGAAAACATCCTGCACTGAAGGTCTTATGGATGGCCCGTGGGACTTACAAATTTGGGAAATAGTTTACTAAGTAAGAAACTTTGGAAATCATTTTCTTACTATTCAACAATTTCATTTTCAGAAAAAAATTAAATGAGAAACTTTGGAAATTGTTTTCTCATTTTTCGAAATAACTTTTTAGTTGGGTAACAGGCCCCACTTTAAAATAATACTTCTTCTGTGGATTGCGACCATCTATTCTTCAGATGTTTGCATGATTCCTGTACCTGAGGCTTGAATTCTACCTTACACTTGTAAGGTATTTTCCATCATGAATCTTCTTTTTTCATATGAAAACCTGTAAAACTTCATGTTTGAATGCAATCAAATGTAGCAATGTAATGCATTTTCTATTATGCAAATGATGTTCTTATGAATGCATGAATGTTGAGCCCTTCATTTGACTTCAAAGTTGCAAACTCGGTCTTCCTTCACTTGATCATTTATTTCCAGGGTAACCTTTGGATATCAGTGTAGCAACTTATGCTATAGTTTTGAAGAATCATCTGATCAATCTGCATCTTTGTGTCTTCTTTGCTTCATTTAAGTCTCAGAAGAAATGTTTCATTTATGGAACTGTTGCTGTAGTCAGAAATATGACCTTGATGCCCCATTTTTGTCTTCAATAACATCGGTTTTCTTCATCTGAACTTTTTTAGAAATCCGATAAAGCTTTCATCTCAAAAAAAAGAATCTATCAGCTTTGAAGAGAGAATATATCATCTTTGAATAATGTAGATGTAGATATGCCTGACTCAGCAAATTAATTAGGAAATCAGCGTCTGTTCTAATTTGACTCTTGAAACATATCACAAGGAAGATTTATCCTAATTCCTTTCATGTCTCCACATCTAATTGGATCTCGAACAAAGTCATTCAAACCATATCATTTCGAGATGCTTAACAACAACCTGTCATTCAACCTTAGTTGGCTCCACTAGTTTCTTGTTGTTAAAATTTCAGTTCTCCTTGTATAGAAAGAAATCTTCATCATATCTCACTTCTAACCTTGGGGTTGAAGAAGACAGACTTCATCTTGGATCAATAAATGGAAACCATATGATCACAACATTGGTTCAACACCATAATCACTGGTTCATAAAACATTTGACAACACATTCATCCAACTGTGGCTTCTGCTCAGATGTTCGTAAAACACTTGACAACACATTCATCCTTTCATGTGGCTTCTGCCCAGATTTCTGGTCAGGGAAACTTTTTCATAGTGTTCAAAACTTTTGTATGATGTCACAAGACCACTTGAGAAAAAAACTCAATGGGAGTACAAGTAAGATGTTGGTGTGTTTCATGACCAAAACTGGGTCAAATTCACAAAATATGCTAGTGTCGGATTGAGTAAGAGACACTAACTGATCCTGATATCATCTCGGGCAAGGGCTAGTATGACACCGATCATGTTTTCTTCCATAATGAGCGTTGTAGGAAGTAGAAACACATCAACTATAGGAGCTATGCACAGAAATAGGTCCATGGAATTCTTGTTGTTGTAGATGAAACACACATAATAAAACCAAATAGATGAAAATTTAGTTCAGCCTGGCTGGCAATGATAACCCCAGTAACAACGGGAATAACAGTAATATAAGTGAGTCGAGCCTCCCTTTTCAATGTCATCGATTAATCAAAAACTATTGTAAAAATAGCTTCGTAGCCCCAACATTATGATTGAAACTAACTGCCAGAAACCTCAAAGAAATATATCCAATCATTACTGACACACAAAAGATCAAATTCAAAGCTGATATCTTGAGGAAATGAACATTGGATCGAATGTTCTGTCTGGGGACCATCTTTATCTTTGCTGAGTAGATATTTGTTCAACAACATGATCATAATGTAACTGCCTGATGAACGAATCAATTATGTATAGTCAGCTCGACTGTGACTATTTCACCATTTTCATTCTTCATATCTTTCTATCTCATTGAAAATATTTGTTCAAGTCAATGATTTTTCCATAAGACATGGGCCTTCAGCATGCCCCAACATTTGCTGATATGAACGTTCAAAATACATCAACATTCCTGATTCTGATTGAAATAGGCTTTCAGCCTGCCCCAACTTTTGCTTCTTGCTGAGTTAAGCCTCCAAGAATGCTAAAATATTCATATTGTTGTGAGCTTTCAAAATGCCCCAATATTCTATTTCTGGTTGAAATGGGCCTTCAAGATGTCCCAAATCTGTTTATCTTGAATACTCTTATTCTAGTGTCACTAAATACAGTGTTGTCAAGTAACTGGAGGAATTCTCTTCATGTTGTCACAAACTTAAGAAGTGCTCAATTATTCTAACAGAGACGTCTAAGATATGTGCATCTTCGGAATGAGGTGATCATCTTTTGGATATAAATTGCTTGGTAATTCATTCCAGGTCGATACAATGGCTTATTATCTTTCAGTCTTAATAGGCATATTTCCCAGGTACATCAATGTCCTGTCTCTTTTCTCTGGGATCAGTGATGCAAAGGTTGCCTTCTACTGTCTTGGCATACCTTTGCAAATAAATGCACAAGAACTGAATAGTGATTGATTGGAGTAATTGATGAGTAGATTTGGCGAATTCGACCTTGTTGTCGGTGGCATCCCATGTAACAACCTTACTAGAAGAAATAAACATCATCGAGAAGATTTTTATTGGTGCATTTTCTTGCAATGACTGTTACAATGACTGTCTCTTCTGTTGCTCCAAGATATATCACACTCTCGTATGAAAAGTCTATAAGTGTAGAATTTGTTCCAATGTCTTATTCTGTGCCATAAGTTATCAAATTCAAGTTCAACAATCTTCTGAAGGGCATAATGGATATAATCTTGGCAAAGAAAATAATCAGCATGGAAGAAGCAGCAATGATGTATCAAGACTTGAGCCAACATTACAGTATAACTAGAGTGCAAGTAGTGACTTGTTCATTCCCATAATACACCTTAATGGGACTTATAGCTCTGTGATGTAATCTTCTAGAGAACATGGATTGATGGCTGGGGAAAATAATTTGTCTGGAGATTCTTATCGCCCTCAGCATGAAATAAGTGATAATTTTTCTTGATGGATTGCTAATGATGTCACATGAGAGCGTCATAAGTTCAATTCTCTAGATTTTCTGGACTCTCAGACCCCTTGCCTTCAAGAATGCTTCATAATTTTGGCATTACTTTCTTTTTCTACAATAGAAGTAGAATAGGAAACAACTTGATTCAAGAACCTTCCTCATTTGAGACTGTACTATTTGAAAATATTTTTTCTCCTTTCTTTATTGAAGAATGAAAGAATTTTGTAAAGTACTATTTCTTACAGGTTCATAATAGAATCAAATCATAAACAATGAATTTAATGAATATCAAATAAATCAACTAAACTTTTAAATCATTCAAAAATCATAGTCCTATGGCAAGTGTCAAAATTATTGACTGCTTTAAGGTGTAGGTTAATTATGGTAAAGTAAGGTCTCTCAGGTTAATCCAACATATATGCCTTTTTGGGCTTCCACTAACTTGAAGAAATCGTTGTTATGCTCATCTTGTAGAGATACTTCTTGTTTCCAGACTCTAAAGAACATCTTTGGGATGTGCGGTGCTTCATTAAGAGCTTAAGATCATCTCTTATATCATTGTTGCACCATTCAATATTCGAGCTGCCTTTTCAAGTTTTCAACTCGAATTCTCCTTTGGTTTCAAGATGTTATTCAAAATTTACATCTTGAACCCCCTTTTATCATTTTTCATATCATGCATTAAAGATTTTAAAAACCAATTTTTGCAAATAAAAATCAATCATGAGAGGCGGAATGAAATCTGAAGATAGTCTCTTTCACTTAGAAATCCATATATGATTAAAATGGACTTTTCAGGTATGTAACGTAGGCCAGGGCTCATGGTTATGAAAGAAAGGGATAAAAAGGCTCGAACAAGTGTTTAAGGGTAATTGAACCAAGAATCAATTTATTCTGATGTCTTCAATCTTGCCTTACTTGACTTGGATCTGCTTTGCTGGGAATTTTTCCATAAGATTCATTCATCTCCAACATTTCTTGTGCTTCTTGTTTAATATGAATCTTTGAACTAATTGCACTTGATCAACCTTGTAACTTGAGGCTCATTGATTCACCCATCTTGATTCAATTTTTTTTTTTTTTTCCTTTTTTTTGATGAATGAGTATAGGACTTCAATTGCTTTGAGCATCTCCTTTTCCTCTTGTATTCTGTAAATTCTTTCGTTATTCTTGACTGGATTGATCTTCAAGCACTTTGTATTTGACATAACTTATAGTTTAAAACTTTCTTTACTTCATGGAGACTTGTCTTCATAATAAAACTGTATTGATAATCTTTATTCTGTGAGCAGATATCCTTCACTTTGCCCCCAATGTGGAGAGTGATCCTTGGTTAGGGTTGTATCAGAAGAAAAATCATTCAGTCTCAAGTGGGGACAACAAAGGACATATATATACATATATTTTAAAGGATAAATGAAACAATACCGTTCATCATTTCATACACAGAAATCTTTGTAAAAAGAGGTATCTTCAGGGGGATGAATATTCAAGATTAACTTTATTTACATGAAAACAATGTAATTAATGCATGATATATTTATTTAAATCAATCATTTTTCTTCTTCTTTGAGTATGCCTCAATCACTCGAAATTATCTTCGATACGTTGATCCATGATGCCTCATCTCGTCTCTTTTTGCAGGAAGATTCACGAATAATTTGAAAGTTTGGTTCTTTTGAGGTCTTTTGGTTTATGGTATGACGGTTTTTTATATGGAAAGACAAAGGTGTGACTTTTGAAGTCATGTATATGGTGGAATGTTATAAACCAATCAACTCTATCCAAGAAGGTAAACATCTGGATTTGGTATCTCAAAAATAGGTAGAGACATTACTTCAGAGTCTCAGATAAATGTATGGTCAAGATTTGGTTTTGGTAAAGGTCAAGTAATTGGCATTGGATGAGATATGGAATGTATAATTTTACCACTTGCCAAAGATCTATAACTCTTGAAAAATTAAAAGAATATTTAATCTACTTGATACTCAATAATTTCAAGATTAAAATTTGATTCCTTGCTCATAACCATAAAAGCAACACAAATTTATTTATTGCACAAAAGGCGGAGAAAGGAACAAAAAACATATTCAAACAAGATGCTGAAAATAGAAAGGACTACAGTGGTAGATAGCAACTTCCACTTGTTTATTAGGCTTGCCCTATCATTTCTCGAATGTCCATGCTCCTGATTCAATTAAATTCTGAACCTTGCGTTTTAATGCCCCACAATTCTCAATAGCATGCCCCGTACTTCCCTTGTGATAGATACATATTGCATTAACTTCATACCCTTCAGGAAATGGGGGCTTTTTTGGTTTAGACTGACTGGAGTCACAAGATTATGCTGAACTAATAATGGGAGCAGTTCTTCATATGTCATCGGAATTTCATCAATATGAGCCTTCTCTCGGGTCATTCTATAAGATTTGGTCCCATGATTAGTTGAATAAGACCTTACTGTATTGATCTCGGCTTTTCTCTCGACGTAAGTACTGTCAAAGCCTCTTATCTTGCCTTTCTTGATAGCTATTTCGATCATTTCTCCACACATGACGATGTCAGAGAAATTATTAGTGACAGCCCCTATCATGTGATTAATATAGGGAGATTTTAATGTATTGATGAACAAAGTATGAATTCCCTTTCTGTCAATGGTGGATGCACTTGAGAAGCAACGTCCCTCCATCGTTGTGAATATTGTCGAAAGTTCTCGTTGTACTTCATATTCATGTTTTGTAACGTTGTTCGATCAAGGGCAATATCAGTCATGTGCTTGTATTGACCCAAAAAGGCTTGAGCTAAGTCTTTCCAAGAACGTATTTGAGTACGTTTTAGCTGATTATACCATTTGGAAGGAGGTCCAGATAAACTGTCTTAAAAACAGTGGATCAACAACTTTTCATTTTTCACATAGCTAGTCATGCGACGACAATACATGGTGATATGAGATGAAGGACATGTGGTCCCATTATACTTCTCGAAATCTGGAACCTTGAACTTTGGTGGGAGAATTAGGTCGGGGACCAAACTTAGCTCTTTGGCTTCAAACCCATAAATTAACCCAGTCGTCTCTCTAGATTTTATCACCTCTTCTATATTTTTCAATCTTTGGATGAGTTTTTTCTTTTCAAATAATTCATTTGAGTCAGGGACCTCATTACAAAATTTATCTGGCTTCAACTCAGAAGCAATAGGACAATCAGTAGCGAACGAAGCTCCAGCCTGATATTGTGGGTCTTTAACAGTGAAGTGAACTGGTGGTTGGATTTTCTGATGCGCAGAAGTGTGCCCCGGAATGTAAACAGATGTAACACCAAGAGGATGTGTGGGGTTTTTAACAAGACTTTTCCCAGTGGTAAAATGTTTCCCAATCATTTCTTCCAACTTGTTTAGTAAATTGATCTGAGAATTTGCGATATTAGCTTCAACTTGTACCAACTTGCTCCTCAATTCTTCTTGCGTCTCTTTCTGCTCTATCTCAAATTTGGCTAGCCTATCCTCAGTTTCTTTAGACATTTTTCTTATGTCGTGCTAAGCGTTTTTGCTACAAGTAAGAACCAAGATCACTTCGGTTGAAATCCTTCTTTTAATGAATGAATGATCTCGATTTTAATTTTATAAAACCTTTCATAAATTATTTACATGTTTTTTATAACTAATGCATATAACAATATTTAAATAAAACTGTAATGTAAATGTGAAAATGTAAAAAATAGGAATGTAAACTGTGCAATATGACAACAAACATAAAAATACGAATGTAAAATGAAAATGCAAAAATGTGAAATGCAAATGCATGTATGAAAAATGTGTTTCTCAAGAGTGATCATCTTGAAACAGATTTCATTGAACACAAAAGTTTCAGTACATCAAACAAAACTTTACATGTAGGGGATAACTTTCACTCCTAATTTCTCTATTTTCCTTAAAAGCCAAATTAACTTCCACTCATGCTCAGGTGTGGAGTTATCAATCTGCTTTAATTCTCTCACGAAGCCAGCTATGTCCACCAGCTTATGAGCCACATTGTTTGCTTGAGCAGCAGCTTTATTCATGATATTGTCTTTTTCCTTCATCTTCCGTGTCAATTCTCAGAGTTGTGAACAATGTTGCTCATTTTTTCTTGTGAGGGAATCTTTATGTTCAATAAGTTCTCGTACAAGATTCCCATAATCATCTAAACATTTCTTTAATGTCTTGTTCTTAGCTCTAGTGGCTTTTAATTCAGTATCAATCTCAAGCTGATGAATCTGATATAATGCTTCCATGTTGGTCATAACACTATTCAACATTTGATTTTTGGCTTGACATTTTCCCAATTCAATGACAGTTGTATTGCGTCTTTCCTCTGCAACTCGTAAATCATGAGAAAGCTTCTTGTTTCGACCTTCATGTATGCTACAGTTCTTTTTCAGTTTGGTGACCCCTGTTATCCCCTCTTCTGGGGTGTTTCCTATGCCAGTATTTTGAAAGGCTTGACTGATTTTCTGGAAATCTTCATGCATGGTTTCCATTTTTGTGCTCAATTTCTTGTTTTGATCCTTCAAATAACATGCTTGAGCTTCATACCTCAGCAAATCTTCTTCCTTCTAGACGTCCCTACTAATACTCTTACCGTGGAATACTTTTGGTATCAATCTAGCAGGATCTTCAGTTACCAAACTAAGTCGATCATTTATTATAAACTGTAAGATTCCCTGATCCAAAAGACTTTGGACTCGACGTTTGAAGGCAAGACAATTCTCAATGGTATGTCATTGAGCTCTGGCATGATATTCACAATAAACGTTGATGTCATACCAATTCAGATACGGAGGTTGGAACGGTTTTATGTAGTACGGAGCCACTTCTTGCGCTTCAATTAGCTTATCATATAACTCTTTATATGATATGGGGTAGCATCAAAATGAGAACCACCTTTTGTCTTGGATTGAACCTGAGTTTTAAACGTCGGGAGCAAACTAGATTTCGACGATTTCAGATTACATGATTTCTTCTCATCTCTGGGAGCTTTTAGAGTTATCACCATTTCTTTGGTATCTCCAGACGATTTGTGAATACGAATGATGATTGTCTGTAATTTCTCAAATTGGTTAAGATTTGAAGTCCTTTGCGTATCTGAAATTGCAGGGTTATATTTATTGACCTCTCTTTCTTTTTGTGCAGGAATCTCTTTTCCTTTGTCCAAAATAGATATTCTACTCATCATCTTGGACATTTGCTCTCTTATTTCTCGTATCTCCTTTTTCTCTTCAATGGGCATACGATCTTTGGGTGTATAGCTCTCCTCTATCTTCGGAGTTCCCTCAGGATGCCATTCAATGGATGCGTCATATTTTGTTTGATCATAAAGCTTTTTTGTCCATTTATGAATTCTTTCCAATTGGATGAACAGTCTTTCAAGCCAACACCTTTTGGTTATGCCATGATCATGCAATGCAAACAAAAGTAATCAATATGAACAAATTAGAGCAACATATAAAAAATAAAAAATAAAAAATAAAATAAAATGAAATGGTTAGTACCAATTAATGGAAAGAAAAAAAAATTCTATCTATCAAGGTATAAATCCTAACCTCATGCTTTCTAGTTCCATGCTTTGTTTGGAAAAATTAACTTAATTGCATGATTTCTAGTTCGCATGCATTTATTCAGGAAAAAGAATAAAATAAATTAAAAGCTAGAGCTTATTTCTCCTTTGTGTACACCTATGGACATAGGTTCAACATTGTCTTAGATCAGGTGAATTTCTAGGGTTTATTATATGTAGGGTTTCAGTTCTAATAGTAAAGGTACTCGAACTGTCCTTGTCGGTGCCCCCTTGGGCTGCCAAACCCTCAATCCTAGTCCATTACAGACTTAAGTAGATCGAGTTCAATTCGAGGGGATACATTTCCCTATGCCTGACACGGAGAATAAATTCTCACGAAGACATAGAGCATATAAACCCCGAAAGCTACTTGCTAGGTCTGACACGGAGAATAAATTCTCACGAAGACGTCGTTTTCACTCCCACTTAAAAGGGACAAGCTTGATTATAAATCTTATTTTATGCAAATGCAAGTGATGTGTGTGAGGAGAAATATTCAACCCTCTGACAAACAAATAATATGAAATTTAAATAAAATACAAAATATTAATAAAAATAATATACATATAAATATTATGAAAATAATAAGTAATAAAAATTTTGAAAGAAAAGAATTAAAAATTAAATAAATATGAATTTTTAATTTCTAATTGATAGAGACAATTTATAATTGATTTTAAAGTTTGACCGGACCCCCGCAGAGTCGCCAAGCTGTCGTAACTGGTTTTCGCCCGGGCACGAATTTTTTACTTGGTTGAAAAAGTAATGTGGATAAAAATGATTTTGATTAAAAATGTTTTGAGAGTCGCCATCAACCTTTTTGGGTTAGGTAGGTCGAATACCTAAAAATCATCTTTTAAAAAAGTTTTTAAGAAAACACCATTTAAAAAAAATAATCCAATCTGCGTTTATAACCAAAAATTTATTCTTTTTATTAATAAAAAGGGATCTGTGGTCGGTTACGTTTGGGGAAGGATTAGCACCCCCACAACGCCCAAAATTGGTACATGTCGATTATATATTGTCTCTAATAATAGAATTTAAGAATTCAAATATGAATTTAATTTACAATCCTAAGATAATTCTAAGAAAATATATTAAAATATAAAAGTAAAGTAAATATATATATATATATATTTAAGTTATTATAATTATGATATTTATTCATTTAAAAATATCAGAAAATGAACATCCAGTTATTTTAAGACTGTCCTTTCTTAATATTGATAAATAAATAAATAAAAACATTTTCCTAATAATTTAAAATATATATAATTTATAAAATAAGGATATTTATTTATTTAAGAATATCTGAATATGACATCTAGTTGTTTTAAGACTGTCCCTTTCTTTGATATAAATAAATAAATAAATATTATCAATTTATAAAATTAATCAAATAATATATATTAATATGACTAAAATAAAATAAAAATAATAATAAAGAGAAATAATAAAGAGCAATAATTAAAATACTAAATTTAAAGTATTGAAAAATAAATGACAATAATAAAAATAAAATAAAAGCAATAACCAAATTATAATTTAGACATTGACAAAAATATAATCAAACAAAAACAATATATCAAAAATTTAAAATAAGATAAAACGTAAATGACAAAATTGTGAACAAACCAAACAACATATTAAAATAAAATATAATAAAATATAACAAATAACCAAAACATAAATAAATAAAAATAATATATCAATGTTAAAATAAAATAAAATGTAAATATGACTAGAATAGAAACAAAATAAAATTAATATGCTCAAATTCAAAAATAAAAATAAAGAAAGGATATCAGTGACCAAAACGAAAGAACGTAGGAAATATAAGGGATTTTATTGTGATTTAACCCTAAAACTATTGGTTTAAAATGTAAAAATGTTGTAAATGTTTAGGGGTATGAAAAGAAATTTTTTTAAAATTAAAATAAATCCTAATATATTTATCTAAAAAAACTAAAATTAAAACCTAAAAAAAACTTAAACATTCTTCTTCCCTTCCCCGTTCATCTCATCTCCTTTTCTTATCCCCTCACTTCAGCGCCGCTCAACCAAAACAACCCACCATCGCTAGCCACCGATTTGGTGGTCCTCACACTCCGACCGGCAACTCCTTCAACCGAGAAAGGCTAAAACGCTCCTTAAACGAGCCTAAACCCAAGGCTTATCTCCCTTTTCATCTCTTACTCTCTTCCTCTTATGTGATCGATGCCCCTAAAAAATTCGGCCACCGCGTAAGCTCACCTCCCGACGCTATACCTGACTTCGACGGTGACGTGGTACCCGAAACCCCAAGGTAAAAATCCTATATTTTTCTCTTATATTTGCTGTTTTATTTTGAATATATATATATATATATATATATAAAGCTGAAAAAATAAAAGAAAAAACTAAATTGAAGAGAACCTGTATTTTTGTTTCTGATTTTCTTTGTATTGCTCTTGTTTTTTACCATCTACTGCTGCCTATCTCTTACAATCTTTCTTTGGGTTTTTATAACCCTGGTTTTACATGTGTAAGATAAAAGAAAAAAAGAAAATTACATATGACAATTTTTGTGTTGTTGCTTGTTTGTTGGTGCGCGTGGAGGGACAACTGTTGTTGAAGTGTTGGCAGTTGCTGGAGAGCTGCTGAAACGTGGATGACCAACTGTTGTTGGTGAAAGATGCTGGAACGTGGACGTAGAGGGACAACTGCTGTTGAAGTGTTGCCAGCTGCTGGAGGCTAAGGTAAAAATGGTGATTACACAATGCATGTTGTGAAGATGTAAAACCTACCTCTCCATTCCTCAAGAAACCGACCCTCCATGGGGTTTGCACTCTATACTTGCACCCTTGTCCATTTATGATATTGCTTTGATCTATAATTTCCTGTTATTGCTCGACTTTAACTAGTTTCAGTCAACCTCTTTGGTCTTGTTGCTTTCTCTCTACTGGTTATGAACTGGTGAATCATTCTCAGGGTCGAGGTGAGAAATGATTAACTCTTCCTTTTGTCTGTTTTAGGTTTTGCATATATAGCCTGTAAGGTACAGATAAGACATCATCAAACATCCAGACAAAAAGTCTTCAATTTTCATATCCAACTCAAGACGGCCATAAAACTGGTCCGTATCCCCGATTACGTACAAACCGTGGTATGACTGAAAATAGGTCCAAACCTCGTCTATCTTAAATGAAGTAGAGTATATTAAACTCGAGCTTCAAAGTCACAAGTTGTATGTTAACGTCAGCAAATGAGTCAAAACCCATTCAGTACTTGTTTTACTAATTACAACAATGTATCTGATGATCCAGCAATTCATTCACATACAACAAAGTCCCAACATCCGATACAACAAGATACCATGCCGAATCCAAAAGCAAAAACACATGGAAATGGATGGTTTTGTACGTACTCAATCAATCATTCGGAGGAGACTTCAGGGCTAGACTGTCCCCTTTTTCTCAACTTTAGAGCCTTCCTTTGACTAGAGTGGCGCTTCAGATCAGGCTCCACCATAAGGAGCAGGCTTGACATCACGAATGCCAAGAGTTCTTCATGGTGGGCAAATGTGAAGTCTAAGTGCCCGTACTCGAATTCGTTGTATGATACATTTACACCTACATCCTTCATCAACCTATAGTGCTTTGAAACCATCGATGAACTAATTATCTGGTCCTTCCGCCCAGCCAGCAAATCGACCGGAATATCTATCAGCGAATAATACTCGCCCAAGTCTATTGGTTCCGGCGATCCATACACCTCCATATTGACTGCTGCATTCCCGAAATCATACATTCTAAATTTCTTCGTTCTTTTTATTTGTGCGAGGTGGTGGACCACACGAAACGACAGACCCGGCATGTCATTCATGTTATAGTGAGGTAATCCCAGCACCCCAACCCAATTTGAGCTATCTCCGCCGAAGCCATAACTCAATATAGTTTGAACCAGTCCCCCAACGGCAGGGTAGTTATGGAAGTCTCTGACCAACTTGTTGAACAGCATTCTAAAGAACCTGGTAGGTATATACAAGGCAGGCACGAAAAGCGCCAGGATAGGGGCCAAAAGAAGACAAACATAATGCGCCATTGTTAAGAAAAAACTAGTCTCGTCATGAAAACCTGCAGGTGAAAGCAAAATCAATCTTGAGAGCCTGTGAGGTTTTTCTTCGATCCGGCGAATTATAACATACATCAGCATAGCAGCTCCACCCATGCTATGTGAGATTGCACAAAGTTTGTATGGCTGCTCGTCTTTTATTTCTCCATCGGGTTGGCTAAGTTTCAATTCAGCAGTCTTAACTTCGTGAATCTTATCTATCATAGCTGGAACATCCTCTGTCCCATGCTCATTTATGGAGAATCGCCAATATCTGGCTCAAAATAGCATGGTTTAGTGACAAGTAAAAGATAGATAAACAATTCATTGGTATAAACCAAAGATAATGACAATTGAATCATATATTTACTTACTGTCCTAAGGAGATATTTTTATCCACATGCTCTCTAGAGACTAAACCACGAAAATTCCCAAGGAATACGTCATAGCCTGTAATTCAAGCAATAACATCATTCACTGCAATTTTATACCAATGTACTATGGATGACACAAATAGTTTCAAGCGTAAAATAAACCTTGGTCAAATGCTGCAAAAGCTGGAGAACCAACAACGCCATTGGAAACCCAACTGAGAAAACAAATCAACACATGAGAACTTCCCCAACTGAAATATTTTAGTAAAAAGGGAAAAGGAGTTACAAGTAGTAGGGGAAGTAAATAATAAGGTTTCGACAATGATAACAATAAGAAGACAATGAAGGGATTATGTTAATTGATGTCACATGTATGCATTCAAGTTCTCAATAGATGCAAGATCATATATTCCATATAAATGCTGGTCCAGTGATCTGATATTTAGTTTTAAAAACAGCTAGACATGTACATAAATCCTCTTCTTCAACTCATTCCAATCTATGGTGACAAATCAGAAAAATAAGAACTCACTAAGTACTAATATTTATTGATGTCATCACAAGAATAATGATTGATGATTCCTTTGATGCATAAAATAGTGGAACTATTGCCAAAAACATCTTTTTCCCCCTCTAAAAAGAAACCATTAGACCAAAAAGTGGATATTAGAGACATTACAACTTAAAATAACACCTAAGAAATACTGGGACAATAGTCATAGTTCATGGAAATCTTCATTTTCAAACTTGAGACACGAGTAATGGATGTAAATATGTAAGCTATTATGCATATACTTTGTAATAAGAACAATAATCATTCTTTTTCCCATCATTCAATATTACGTATTCAAACAAGGGGTTCTAGCATGGTTGAGGGGTATTTTCTTTCTTGCAGAAAAGGGAATTCAGTTCACAACATTTTGCGTGCTCAAGGAGCTAGGTTCAAAACCCCCTTTCCCCCAAAATTTAAAAAGGAAAAAGAAGAAAAAGAAACAGATTCTTCAGATGTAATAAGTCTTGTACTCTTGTCATTCTTGATAGAAGAGAATAAGTAATAGTTCGTCTAGCTAATTACATTTAATAGGGGTTAAGGAAAAAGAAGAAAAAGAAACAGATTCTTCAGATGTAACAAGTCTTGTACTATTGTCATTCTTGATAGAAGAGAATAAGTAATAGTTCGTCTAGCTAATTACATTTACGAGGGGTTAAGGCTTGGTACTTCCAAACAAAGTGGTGGCTTTTAGTTAAACTACCAGAGCAAAAGTTCACTTGATTAGATTATAGTTGAGAACCCGATTTTCAAGATACCGATAATATTATCATCCAAGATACTAGTAACATTAGCTTTTAATCAAACTTCCAGAACAAAAGTTCACTCAATTAGAAATATAATTATATTTATGAACCGGATTTTCAAAATACAGATAATGTTATCATCCAAAATACTATTAACAGAAAGAAACAGTTTATTGTGGTAAACCAACATCAAGCATTATGGTTCAGCGATGTCAATAAACTTCTCTTGGGAATCCATTGGAACAATACCAAATATAATACCAGTTAAAGGACAAATATAACTAAAAAAACAAAACCCACAAAAAACTGCTCTGGCAAAAGGGTCAAGCATTTACTTACCCCATAGATGAATCCATAATACCATGCTGTAAAAAGACAGCCTTGCGTGCATTCCGTCTACAAAATCAGACTAGAGGCGTAAAAAACCATAGCATTCAAGCAAAAGTGATAATTCGAAAAGAAAATGAATAATTATACCTTGGTATTCTTTCTAAAAGGATAACGTATCCATCATTAGTAATAAGATGAATAGCTTCATATGGATACCTAAAACAGGAACAAGGAACATGGGGTAAGAAACAGAAGCAGCATTACTGTGGCTAAAGAAAAGAAAGGAAACAAAATTCTGAAAATAACCTCACACTTACCCCAGCTCTGTTATGACATCCCGACATGTCCTCGCGTCAGTGTTAAGAGCATGGTGAATCGTAATATTCCTTTCTCTAGGAGCTGGATGATTGGCTCCAAGTGTAGAAGTGGAAACTGAAGCATTCAAGGTATCATCGTCAATATCCTTATCACCGGCAGAGGAAGATGAGAACCATTTTCCAAAGATTCTGAAAGTTGTGGATGGGGAGAACACATAATATGTAGCCTTGTGAAACATGTCAAATATAGCTTCTATGAAGATCTCAATTGCTAGATGAAGATCCTGATACACATTCATAACAAGGAGTTAAGGTTTAAGGAAAAATAAACAAAGAGGCAATAAAACAGATAAGCTGAAGAGGAAGTAAGATGTAAGTCCTAGTATATAAACCTCGATGACTCCACGTCTCCTGTCAATGGTGCGCTGGACAACATAGTCCTTTGAAGTGTGTCCTTTCCTAAAGGAATGGAATGTCCTAGGAAAGGGGCTCCCCGTATCTGAAGAAGCCTTTGATTCCTGATTATTTAACAAAACAAAAAGAAGCAATGATATCCTCAGCAGAACCCTAGCAGGTAATAAAATCCAAGAAAATATGTATGCCACCCAGTCTGTCCAGTGCGAATTGTGGTTGATGTGAATGTCTGTTTTGCTGGTTCTTGACCCATGAGATGATGGTGATAAAGGGTATATTCCATCATCAGGCTCATCTTCTGTGGACAAGTATTCTACACTTGAGGTATCATCCACAGAAAGCTCATGGATGAACTGGTTGAATGAGGAAACACCACTGTCATAAACAAGAAAACCAAAGTGTCAACCACTAATTGGAATTACAATCAGTTAATACAGTAAAAATTCCATTATAGAGTGACACTTATCACAAATTCAATAATTCATCTATGTGTGGATTGAGGCAAAGAGGAGAGATTTTAGATGAAAGTAGAAAAATATGTCAAGTAAAAACAAAATTACATTTGCTTTTACCAAAAAAGAGGAAAAAATTACTATGGCTTTTTTTTTTGCATGCAGCAGTACTATTACTTTGGATTCTTTTGCAGATAGTAACATCAAAGAAACCAAGTGGTGCAACAAATCTGAGTTTAATAAAAGCTTCCATATGCAAATTTCTAGGCATATTATTAACAAGATAGTCATAAATTTATATTCAAAACCATTTTAAGAAGCCAATTAAGAGAGGCTCTACGGTGGTACATTGAACCTATGATGTAAGAACACACAAATGTCAGCAAGCAACGCTAGACTTCTCCAGCAGAATATCTTGACAAGAAAAATCAGCAGAACTTGTTTGATCTCTTCCATTTAATCTTTTAGTGCTCCAATAATTACTCAACAGAGATCAAAGACAGACAAATCTAAGAAGGAAACTATGAACTTAAATGATGATGTTAATGAATTAAACCACTCTGGCAAAAGGTTTTACTTAAGTTTACAAGTGGGTAATGCAAAATAAAAACATAGTCCATGATACTCGAGCAATTTTTTTCTCACATCGAAGGAAAAAAATACAGACTTCTTCATCCACCGTGGAAATCGAGGTCCATGAAAAGTGGGCCTAAGCTCCCATCCTTGAGCACCATCAAGACTATTTGCCTTTCCGACAAGAATGGCCAATAAAAGTGCCGACACTCCATTTATCAACCTCGCAATATTGTTCAAAGACTCATACGTAAAAGTCTTTACTGACCTGCAAAAAGAACGCATTCTCTACTCATACTTCAATCTAATGAAAACACTTACGTTCTATTGGGTGGGCATTTTTTTCATTTTCCTTTTCAATAGAAAGTAAAACGAATATATATGAACTAAAAACAGAGAACTAATAGCAAAATGCAAACGAATCATCAACCCAGAGGTTCAAGAAATGAATTTTCCCCCTTTTCTTGAACTTGATTCAGCTAATAAAAGCTCCCAACTACTTCTCTCTAAAAACATTGTCAATAAAATCTTAAAGACGTTCCCTGAAAATTTTCGAATCAATAAAAAAAAGCTCCAAAAAAATCCAAAGACATTACAAAAAAAAAAAAAAATCAGAAAAACGATCCGAGACGTGCATATACCGACATGCGCATAAATATATGGAAATTTAAAAATGAGAAAAACTCACTCTTTGGTAACGGCGAGGGCGTTGTCCACGAATCGCCGCATAATACTACTCTTCGTTCAAGTTTTCCCCTTCCTTTCAAAAAATTCGATCTCTCGATTTCCAGAACTACGAAAAAGGATCGAAGAACCTGATTTGCGTTGAATTTCTGAACCGGATAGAGACAGCGAAGGGGTAAATCCAGAAAAGAAGAAGAAGAAGAGAGAGAATGGATAAGAGAAATGTAGGGATTGTTTCTTCTTCCTTGTGTATTTTCACAACGGCGATACTTGGAGTAAAAAAGAAGGTCGGTTAATTAATATCCAGCACGCTCGCGCCCCTGTTTTTTCAGTTGGAGGAGGTCCACTTCAAAGGTGGAGGAGGAGATTCCACGTCAAGGATTTTCATTGATTATTTAGAAGTAAAGTTTTGTATTCCCCCCCCCCCCCCACGTATTATTACATAATTAAATTTTAAAATCTATTATCCGTTCACACAAGGTTTAGTTAAACTTACAATTTACTCCAGCTGGTAAATTTGAAACACGTGCAAGAACACATGGTGAGGTGGTTAGATGAGTCAACGTAGGGATCCTTCACGTGACAGGCTCTACTTTTTGTACAACATATGGTAATGGATAAGATTGCATTGGAAGGTTTGATTCAAAGCAAACGTGGCTACAGATGGTGGTAGACTGAAATGGCAGGCTCCAGCAAGTGGTGATATACGTGGAGATCGTCACTCTCACAGTCCACAGATGTCTGCAAACCGTACCAAGTTCCACATCTTAAACATGCATTTGCAAGGAGGCCATTCTACCAGGTTGCTAATTGACTAGTGTTGCAAACAATCAGAATTAACTGTTTATATATTATTGGTTTATGAATTAATTGTCTGAGAACCCATGTCTAGGGTTACTAATGTTTGAAGGTGGGAGTGAGCAGCTCGTGAATGTTGGATGGTTGGTTTGATACTACAGAGAGGGCAGGTTGAATGTTGGACGTGTTTTGAAACCGGGTTTTATTACTATTGGATGCGGATAGGGGTAGAGTTGGGCTTGATTGTTTGGGTCGGTGTGTGTTAGGTTTGGATCTAATCTACTGCGAGGCGTTCCGTTGTATACGAGAATGGGACGTTTGAAAGTCTACCGCTTGTGTGCAACTGTCGTAACCGGTTTTCGTTCGGGTACGAATTTTTTTCTTGGCAGGAAAAATAAAATGAATAAATAAATGATTTTGATTTAAAAAATATTTTGGGAGTCGCCATTGACCTTTTTGGGTTATGTAGGTCAAATACCAAAAAATAATCTTTTAAAATAGTTTTTAAGAAAACATAATTTAAAAGATAAACTGATCTTGCGTATAACCAAAAATTTATTCTTTTTAATAATAAAAAGGGTTCGTGGTCGGTTACGTTTAGGGAAGGATTAGCACCCCTATTGCGTCCAAAATTGGTACTTATTAATTATAAGTTGTCTCTATTATTGGAAATTTAAGAATTCAACAATATATTTAATTTATAATCCTATTATTTCAAATTTATTAGTAATTTTTAAGAAAATATATTAATTTTTATATTTTTATAAATAATATATTTATTTATTTTTAAAACATCTGAATAGAACATCTAGTCGCATTAAGACTGTCTTTTTCTTAATATTGAAAAATAAATAAATATTAAAACATGATTAAAATAATTTATATTAAATTATATATATATATATATATATATATATATATGGGAAAGTATTTACTATAGACAAATAAAATAAAATGAAAAATCAAATTAAAGGCATATCATTTAAAATAAAATGTAAACTTTCTAATATATAAATTCATAGAAAAATGAAAGAAAAACCAACATATTTAAGCATGTACATATGTATATTAACATACGTATAACATATATTTAATATTCCTATATATATAACACTATTTATATTATATAGATTGCACAATATTTATAAAAGTGTTATAAACACTTATATAATACGTATATATATATTTATAATAACACATACATCTATATACAAAACGTGGTAAAGAAGGACTAAAAGGGTGATTACTCCAAAATTAATCATCCAAATGAAAATATGCAGCTAAACTAGAGGGGCTTGAGGGGATATAACCCAAACTTTAATATATTCCTAAAACAATACCCCCCTTCCCTGTGTTCACACTATCTCTCCAGCCCTTTCCTCTTTTCTCTTTTCTCATCCTCATTTTGGCGTAGCTTAAACAGAAAGAGCTCACCAACGCTGGCCACCGATTTGGTGGTCGTTACGCTCTGACCGGATACATTCTTTCCATTCAACGGAAACCAAACGACAACTCAGCCCCTATCTCTCTTTTAAATCAAAAAATAAATAAAAAAAGAACCCCAAACTATACTACTATCTTTCGGCCACTCAACCCCAAATTATACCATCCATTGATCCGAGGCTCCGGCGAGGTAACCATTGAAGGTAAACTCTCACTCCTCTTCCTTTTTCTTTTTTTTATTATTTCGAATCCCCTGTTCGTCTTTTTTTTAATACTGCTACTCTAGTTTGAAAAATAAAATAATAATAATAATAATAATAATAATAATAACAGATTCAAAGAGAAAACCTTAGAAATGTAATTTCTGCCGTTGTATTGCTGCTTTGAAGAATTAGAGAAAAAAATCCTATTACAATTTTTTTTGTTCTATTTTGGATCGGGGCCCTCTCAAAAGATTACAATACTCTTGGGTTTTATAGATTAACCCTTATTACATAAAAATCTGATTTTTTTGTGATGATTTGATCTAGAACCTTGCATTGCTGGCGGGAGAGGAAACCAGCTGGGTGGTTGTTGTTGGCGCAATGTCATTGACAAAAGGGCAACCACGGGTTAATGTCGGTGTGGAGGGACAACTGGTGAGGTGATGGAAACTAATGGAACACTGCTGTTGTGGATGGACAACTGGTGTTTCTTTGGAAGCTGCTGGAACCGTCAGGTGGAGCTACAATGTGGAAGGGCTGCTATCAAGGTGAAAATGGTGATTACAGCTGCCCCTCTTTGCTCGTTGTTGTGGAATAAGAATGGAGCAAAGACATAAAGCACCAATTTTAGCTTGAATTGTTCAAACTTCTGAGCTATAAGTTCTTCTCATTATGATTTTTTCGCTCACTTCAGACGAGTTCTTCTTATTATGAACTTTTCCACTAGAATGATGATCTATCTTTTTCTGTGATAAAATCTAATAAGAGGTTGAACAAGTTCTTCTTATTATGAACTTCTTTTTCTTCTTCAGGTGAGTTCTTCTCATTATGAACTCCTTCTGGAAATGATGATCCTCAAAAGAGGTGTTGATTCAACTTCATATGTGATGAATTAAGGCAAGGTTGAATAAGTTCTTGTCATTATGAACTTCTTCTTCCTTTTCAGACGAGTTCTTCTCATTATGAACTTCCTCTGAAAATGTTGATCCTCAAGTGAGGTTCTTCTTTCATTCAACTCCATAGGTGATGAATCAAGCTAAAGTCGAACAAGTTCTTCTCATTATGAACTTCTTCTTCCTCTTCAGATAAGTTCTTCTCATTATGAACTTTATCTGGAAATGTTGATGCTGATCTATATCCTTCTTTGATAGAGTCAAGCAAAAGGTTGAACAAGTTCTTCTTATTATGAACTTCTTTTTCTTCTTTAGATAAGTTCTTCTCATTATGAACTTTCTCTGGAAAAGTTAATCCATCGAGTGATGAATTCGAGAAAAATGTTAAACAAAATTTTCTCATTATGAATTTCTTCTTCCTTCTTCAGATGAGTTCTTCTTATTATGAACTCTACCTGGCAATGATGATCCATCAAATGATGAATTCAAACAAAATGTTGAACAAATTCTTCTCATTATGAACTTCTTCTTCCTTCTTCAGATGAGTTCTTCTCATTATGAACTTTCTCTAGAAAAGCTGATCCATCAAGTGATGGATTTGAGCAAAAGGTTGAACAAGCTCTTCTCATTATGAACTTCTTCTTCCTTCTTCAGATGAGTTCATCTCATTATGAACTTTCTCTGGAAAAGCTGATCCATCAAGTGATGGATTTGAGCAAAAGGTTGAACAAGCTCTTCTCATTATGAACTTCTTCTTCCTTCTTCATATGAGTTCCTCTCATTATGAACTTTCTTTGGAAATGTTGATCCATTGTGATGGATTTGAATCTTTGCTAAAATCTTTGAAATTCATGTCAACATTTAACATGGATAAAATGAATGGAAATGCACCTATTTTTGCAAATGCCTAAATATGATGCATGAATATTAAGTTCATTTTTATTTGATTTCAAAGTGGTGAACTTGGTCTTTCTTCACTTGGTCAAAATGTCATTTCAAACTGCATTTCTGATTTGGAAGAGCAATCTTTGTGTCTTTTTTGCTTCATTTAAGTCTCAGAAGAAATGTTTCATTTATTGAACTCTTGCCGTAATCAAAATTATAACCTTGATGCCCCATTTTGTCTTGGATAAAACCAACTTTCTCTGCTTGGACTTGTGCAGAAATTCAATAAAGCTTTCATCTTTGAAAAGAGAATCTATCATCTTTGAAGAGTATAGATGTAGATATGTCAAACTCTGCAGAGATTAATTAGGAGAGTAGAGTCTGTTCTGATTTGACTCTTGAAACACATCACAAGGAGGATTTATCCTAATTCCTTTCATGTCTTCACATCTAATCAGATCTCGAATAAGGCAACTTGGACCATATCATGTCGAGATGTTTAACAACATCCTGTCGTTCAACATTAGTTGGCTCCACTAGTTTCTTGTTGTTAAAATTTCTGCTTCCCTTCAATGGAAAGAAATATTCATCATGTCTCACTTCTGACCTTGGGGTTGAAGAAGAAAAACTTCATCTTGGATCCATAAATGGAAATACCATATGATTGCAACATTGGTTCAGTACCAGAATAACTGGTTCGTAAAATATTTGACAACACATTCATCATCTCATGTGGTTTCTGCTAAGATGTTTGTAAAGTATTTGAAAAACATTCATCATTTCTTGTGACTTCTGCACAGATTTCTGGTCAGTGAAGCTCTTTGCACAGTGTTCAAAGCTTTTGTATGATGTCACAAGACCTCTTGAAAACAAAATTCAGTGGGAATACAAATGGAATGCTGGCATGACCAAAAAATTGGTCCAATTCACAAGATATGCTAGTGTCGAATTGAATAAGAGATACCAACTGATCTTGATATCAACTTGGGCAAGGGAAAGTGTAATACCGATCATGTTTTCTTCCATAATGAGTGTTGTAAGAAATGAAAACACATCAGCTATAAGAGCCATGTATAGAACGATATCCATGAAATTCTTGTCGCTGGGGATGAAACGCCCATGATAAAACCAAAATATATGAAAACTCCGTTCACCCTGGCTGGCAATGATAACACCAATAACAATGGGAGTAAGGGTAATGCAATCTGAGCCTCTTTATTCAATGTCATCAAGCAAACAACAACTGATGTGAAAAACAGCTTCGTAACCTCAACATTATGGTTGAAACTAACTGTCAGGAATCTCAAAGAAATATTTTCAATCATCACCGACACACAAAATATAAAATTCAAAGCCGAGATTTTGAGGAATTGAACCCTGGATCGACTGGTTTGCCTGAGGACCATCTTTATTCATGCAATCATGATATAGATTAACAAAGAACACACTGTCATGTGACACATGGTTAAGAAGATTGGGTATTTGAAACCATACTTGCTGAGTAAATATTTGTTCAACAACATGACCCTGATGTAACTGCCTGATGAACGAAGTAATTATGTATAGATAGCTCGACTGTCACTGTTTTACCTTTTTCATTCTTCATGTCTTTCTGTCTGATTAGAAATATTTGGTCAAAATCAATGATCTTTAACACATGACGATGTGGGCCTTCAGTGTGCCCCAACATTAGCTAATACAAACATTCAAAATGTGTCAACATTCCAATTGATTGAAATGGGCTTGCAGTAAGCCCCAACATTTGTTGACGTAAACATTCAAAATGCGTCAATGTTCCTGATTATGATTGAAATATGTTTTCAGCATACCCCAACATTTGCTTCTTGTTGATGTGAGCTTTCAAAATGCCCAAATATTCATACTGACGTGGGCCCTCAGAATGTCCCACATGAATCATTTCTGTCTGAAATGGGCTTTCGATATGCCCCAACATTTAAAATACATCAATATTCCTGATTATATTTGAAAGGGGCTTTCAACATGCCCAATATTTGCTTCTTGTTAATCTGAGACTTCAAAATGCCCCATATGGATCTGTCTGAAGTAACCTTCAAAATGTCCCAACATTCTATTTCTGGTTGAAATGAGCCTCCAAGAATACCCAAAATGCCCCACTATTCTATTTCTATTTGAAATGGGTTTCAAGATGTCCCGTATGAATCTGTCTGAATTGGACCTTTAGAATGCCCCCAACCTTCTAAACTGTAAGGCTTACTTCCAACGTTTGTTTGATTTCAATATCGTGATCCCCACGAGGTTCAATTTTGACAATGTACTGTTGTGGGTACTTGTAGCTTTATTCGTGCCTCAAATATGTTTATCTTGAATACTCTCATTCTGGTGTCACTAAACAGCAGTTGTCAAGTAACTTGAGGAAATCTCTTTATGTTGTCACAAACTTAAGAAGTGCTCAATCATTCTGACGGAAATGATTGAGATATGTGCCTCTTCTGAATGAGGTGCCCACTTCTTGGATCTGGAAGGATCTAGTTGGACAGAGCGGTATAAATCGTTTGGTAACTCATTCCAGGCTGACACAGTGAACCTTTTTTCAGTGAAGGCTATTTCTAGAATATACTTTTCCATACAACATGTTGATTCTGATAACTACTCATCTGATTATGAAGTGATCTTTCAGGATGATTTCACAGATATTGATAGTTCTTCTGCTACTGAGGAAATCCTGAATTTTTTATTCTGATGAGGAGAATAAACTGTTATACTTGACGAAAATGGGGTACTCAGAGCCTGAGGCTTCAATAGCCATGGAGATATGTGATCCAAATTCATCAATTGCAGAGTTGACATATTTTATATATACTGCTCAAATGGCTAAGGCTGCTAACGCACTTCTTTCAAGAGAAGATAAGAAGCCATTATGAAATGATCCTAATTACAAGAAAAGGCAAAACTCGGGTTATGATATTTTTGAAAAGGAAGAAGCAGAGGAAGCTTGAAAAGAAGCTTCTTAATGAAGACTATCATCAAATTCATCTTTCAAATCTAATGATTGGTTTTAGGGTTCATACCGAACCAGATCAGATAACTCAAAGAACACTTTTAGAAGATGCTATTGGGTCTTCTTATTTCTACTATGAGCAAATTCATCTTTCAAATCTAATGATTGGTTTTGGGGTTCATACCAAACCAGATCAGATAACTCAAAGAACACTTCCAGAAGATGCTATTGGGTCTCCTTATTTCTACTATGAAAACGTGGCACTTGCTCCAGTTGGTGCTTGAACTGAAATGTCATGGTACTTATACGATGTAAATCCAGAATTTGTAGATTTGAAGTATTTTTGTGCTGCTGCACGGAAAATGAGCTATATTCATAATCTGCCAATTGAGAACAGATTTACTTTTATTCTGCTTCCTCCTTGCACCATACATGATGCTTTTTCATTGACACAAAATGGTGGCCTTTCTGGGCTCCCAGAACAAAGTTGATCTGTTTACAAATATATACAGGAAGTGCCAAATTGACAAAAAGGATCCGTAAGGCTCTTGAAGCTTATGATGAGTCTTCTTCGAGTGTCCAAAAGTATGTTCTTGATGATTGCCGAAAATGGAATCTGGTATGGGTTGGAAGGAATAAAGTTGTTCCTCTTGAACCTGATGAGGTGGAAATGCTTCTAGGTTTCCCTAAAAACCATACACGAGGAGGAGGATCTGCTAAAGACATGTTCCCAGGTGGTATCAATGTTCTGTCTTTTTTCTCTAGAATCAGTGATGCAGATGTTGCCTTTTACTGTCTTGGCATATCCTTGAAATGTTCAAGAATTGAATGTGATCGTTTGGAGCAATTGATGAGTAGATTTAACGGATTCGACCTTGTTGTCGGTGGCATCCAGTGTAACAACCTTACTGGAAGAAATAAACATCATAGGGATGAACTAGAAGATTTTTGTTGGTGCATTTTCTTGGAATGACTGCTACAGTGACTGTCTCTTTTGCTGTTTCAAGATATTCACTGCTATATCTCACTTTTCCCGAACCATGGAAGGGTTTAGTTGATGGTAAAACTGGTTATCTTTACTTTTGGAATCATGTAACTAATGTTACCCAATATGAAAGGCATACAAGTGTAGAATCTATTCTAATGTCTTATTTAAGTTCAACAATCTTCTGAATGACATAATGGATATAATCCTGATAAGGAAAATGATCGACATGGAAGAATTAGCAATGATGTACCAGGACTTGAGAACAGTATCACAGTATAACCAGAGTGAAAGTGGTGACTTGTTCATTCACATAATACACTTAATGGGAATTATGACCATGTGATTGGAGAATCTGCTAGAGACATGGATTGATGGTTGGGGAAAATAATTAGTCTGGTGATGCTTTATCATCTTTAACATGAGATAAGTGATAATCTTTCTTGATGAACTGCTAATGATGTTACAGGAGAGTGTCACAAGTTCAATTTTCCAAACTTTATGGCTTTTCAGACCACTTGATTTCAAGAATGTTTCATCATTCTGGTCTGACTTATTCTTTCTACAATAGATGTAGAATAGGCAACAATCTGCTTTAAGGACCTTCCTCATTTGAGACTGTCTTGTTTGAAAAATGTTTTTCCTCATTTCTTTATCAAAGAATGACAAATTTTGTAAAATATTGTCCTTTACAGGTTCACAATAGAATGAAATCATAAGACATGAAATTAATGAATATCAAATAAATCAACTACTCTTTTAACTCATTCAAAAATCATAGTCCTATGGCAAGTGTCAAAACTATTGACTGATTTAAGGTGTAGGTGGATTCTGGTAAAGTAAGGTCTCTCAGGTTAGTCCAACATATATGTCTCTTTTGGTTAACATGAAGAAATGATTGTTATGCTCATCTTGTAGAGATACTTCTCGTTGTTATGCTCATCTCATAGAGATACTTCTTGTGTCTAACTCTCAGGAACATCTTTGGGATGTGTGGTGCTTTATTAAGAGCTTAAGATCGTCTCTTATGTCGTTGTTGCACCATTCAATATTCGAGCCGCCTTTTCAGGTTTTCAACACGAATCCTCCTTTGGTTTCAAGATGTTATTTAAAAATTTACATCTTGAACCCCCTTTTATCATTTTTTATATCATGCATTAAAGATTTTAAAAACCAATTTTTGCAAATAAAAATCAATCTTGAGAGGCGGAATGAATTCTGAAGATATTCTCTCTTAATTGGATGCATTCAATCTTGCTTTGCTTGACTTGGATCTGCTTTATTGGGGATTTTTCCATCATCTAGATCCCTCTAGACTACCAATTTTCATTTTCTTATATCTCCAACACTTCTTGCGTTTCAAGCTGAATATGAATCTTTGAACTAATTTTACTTGATCAATTTTGTAACTTGAGGCTCTATGAGTCACCCATCTTGGTTCAATTTTTCTTTTTTTCCTTTTTTCTTCTTTTCCTTTTTTTTTCCTTTTTTCTATTTTTTTCAAGCATAATACTTCTTGACAAAATCTGAGTTTATTTGGTTTCTCAGAACTTTCCTTTCCATTTCTGCCAAATTCAATGCTCCTCCGGAAAAGGTCTTTTTTTTACAACATATGACCCTTCCCAATTTGATATTCATTTCCCATGGAAATCTTTATGTATAGGCAATATCCTTTTAACCACTAGATCGCTCTCTTGGAACTCTCTCAGATGTACTTTCTTGTTGTGATCTTTCATCATCCACTTCTGATACATCTGCCCATGGCAAATAACTTTCAATACATTCCCATCAATAAACCTTAATTGATCAAATCAAGCTTGGATCTATTCAGTCTCCTTTTTAGCACTAGATAAACATCTTGGAACTCTCTTGGATGTACTTTCTTGTTATGATCCTTCATCATCCGTTTTTTATATATATGCCTATGGCAAATAACTTTCAATCTCATCTCATCAATAAGGCTTAATTGATCAAATCAAGCTTGGATCTATTCAGTCTCCTTTTTTAGCACTATATCAACATCTTGGAACTCTCTTGGATGTACGTTCTTGTTATGATCTTTCATCATCCGTTTTTGATATATCTGCTCATGGCAAATAGCTTTCAATCTTATCTCATCAATAAGGTTTAATTGATCAAATCGAGCTTGGATCCCTTCAGCCTCCTCCAATTTTACCTTCTTCAAGATATAAAGTGGTGGGATCTTAACTCAAATCGGTAAGACTGAACAATAAGGTGTTACCCCAGTGATGTTCAAACAATATTTCAACATGTATATAAGGCAAAATGTAGCTTATCGTGTCAATCCTTTGTAAATTTTAGTGATCTTTGTAATGATTCTCTTAACGTTCTTATTTTCTCCTTCAATCGCCCCATTCATCTTTGGGCAATAAGTCACTGAATTTGCATGCCTGAACTGTGTACAAAGTTCAGTCGTCTCATACCTAGAAGTGTTTGTAAAAAGAGATATCTCCAGGGGGATGAATATTCAAGATTAACTTTCATTTACATGAAAACAATGTAATTAATGCATGATATATTTATTTAAATCAATCCCTTTTTTTCTTCTTTGAGTATGCCCTAATCACTCGAAATTATCTTCGATAAATTGATCCATGATGCCTCATCTCGTCTCTTCTTGCAGGAAGATTCACGGATAATTGAAAGTTTGGTTCTTTTGAGGTCTTTTGGTTTATGATGGTTTTGTATTTGGAAGGACAAATGTGTGACTTTTGAAGTCATATATATGGTGGAAGGTGGTATCATCAATCAACTCTACCCGAGAAGGTAAACATCTGGAGTTGGTGTCTCAAAAAAAGGTATAGATATTTCTTCAGAATCTCAGATAATTGTAGTGTCAGGATTTGGTTTTGGTAAGGATCGGGTAATTGGCGTTGGATGAGATATGGAAGATATAATTTTACCACTTGCCAAAGATCTATAATTCTTGAAAAATTAAAAGAATATTTAATCTACTTGATACTCAAGAATTTAAAGATTAAAATTTAATTCTTTGTTCATAACCATAAAAGCAACACAAGTTTATTTATTGCACACAAGGCGGAGAAAGGAACAAAAAACATGTTCAAACAAGATGCTGAAAATAGAAGGTACTACAGTGGTAGATAACTACTTCCACTTGTTTATTTAGCTTGCATATATTATTCCTTGAATGTTGGGTGTGTACTTGGCTCAGGATTCTCATCCTTATTTGTCCCCCATTTCTTGATCATTTCTTGTGTCAAGACTCCCTTGTCAACGAGCATCTTTATTTCTTTTAACAATGACCAGCAATTCCCTGTTGAATGCCCAGATACCCCCAAGTGAAAATTACATAAGCTATTTTGATCATAGCAATGGACATAAGGCTTTGGTGACACTTTCACCAATCTTGGTGTAATGTATTGACATTTAACCAAATGAGGGTACATATCTAAGATAGATTCTTGAAACACCTTCAGAGTTTTTCTCGCTCGAGAGATTATCACTTTCTTTGATCGTTCTGTGCGAATAAATGCCCTCCTGTGATCGAGGGGGTTCTGGAAGTTCATTTCAGCTACAACTGGGGTATTATTAACCAGACTCCTTAAGTTGCTCCTTGCCTTACTAGTTTTCAGAAAATCTGATATAGGTATCTCAGGTGTCTTCTGGGTTATTTCTGCTCCATTCTTTCTTAGACCTATGGGCCAATCTCGAATTACATCCATGGAAGTCTTTTGATTTTCTTGCACCTGATATTCTTTGCAGGATTTGGTCACATTAGTCTCTGTTGAAGCAACAATTTCTTAACATTTAACCTTCACCCCTTCTTTTACCTTATATTTTTGAATTGCTTGCTCTAAAGGATCTTGGAAATTTCCCTTGAGGTTACCAGGAACCTTAGCTGAACAATTTGAAATTCCAGTCTGATTTATCCAAGGAACCTCCTTATTGGTCCAATTCTCATTTGGAGGCCACTGTGGTGGAACAAGTCATGGAGTAGTTAATATGGCTGAGAGCATTTTTGAATGCAGTTTTTCACTCGAATAATGGAAGGGAGGAAATTGAAAACCCTGCACATTCTTTTTCTTCTTGACCACTTTATAAGGTTTGGCACCATGTTTAACTGAATAAGACCTCATTATATTAACCTCAGCTTCTTTCTCGACGTCAGTATTGTCAGAGCCACTTATCTTGCCATTCTTGATAGCTATTTCGATCATTTCTCCAATCATGACAATGTCAGAGAAATTATTAATGGCAGCCCCTATCATGTGATTAATATAGGGAAATTTTAATGTACTGGTGAACAAAGTAGTGAACTCCCTTTCAGTCAATGGTGGATGCACTTGAAAAGCGACGTCATTCCATCATTGTGAATACTGTCGAAAACTTTCATTACACTTTATATTCATGTTTTGCAACATTGTTCAATCAGTAGCCATATCATCCATGTGATTGTATTGACCCAAAAAGGCTTGAGATAAGTCCCTTCAAGAACGTATTTGAGTACATTTTAGCTGATTATACCATTTGGATGCAGACCCGGATAAATTGTCTTGGAAACAGTGGATCAATAATTTTTCATTCTCTACATAGCCAGTCATACGACGACAGTACATAGTGATATGATATTCAGGACATGTGGTCCCATTATACTTCTCAAAATCTGGAATTTTAAAATTTGGTGGGAGAATTAAGTCGGGGACCAAGTTCAGTTCTTTGGCGTCAAACTCATAAAATGACTCAACCGTCTCTCTCGAAGTAGTACATAATTCATTTGGCTTTAACCCAGAAGCAGTAAGACAGTCGGTGGGGAACGAAACTCCAGCCTGATATTGTTGGTTCTTAACAGTGAAGTGAACTGGTGATTGGATTTCTTGACGTACAGAGGTGTGCTCAGGAATGTGAACATGTGTAATACCCAGAGTATTTGTGGAGTTTTCAACAAGACTCTTTCTAGCAGTCAAATGCTTCTCAATCATTTCTTTCATATTGTTCAGTAGATCGATCTGAGAATTAGCTTCGATTTGTGCCAACTTGCTCCTCAATTCTTCCTGTATCTCCTTTTGCTCTATCTCTAATTTGGATAGCCTATCCTCAGTTTCTTTAGGCATTTTTCTTGTGTTGTGCTAAGCGTTCTTGCTACAAGGAAAAACCAAGATCACTTCGATTGAAATCTTTATTTTAATGAATGAATGTTTTAATGTATTATGATAGAAAAATGAAAAGATACCAAATGCAAATGTAAATGTAAATTATTTAAAATACCAGAATATGACATCCAGTTATATTAAGACTGCCCTTTTATTTGATATTGAAAATAAATAAACATTATTATTTAATTAAATATGTTTTAATGCATGATGTAAGTTTAAAAATGTAAATGTAAATACAAACGTAAAAATGTACAGATGCAAAATGCAAATGCATGTATGAAAAGGTGTTACTCAAGAGTAATCATCTTAGAACAGATTTCATTGAACACAAAAGTTTCCGTGCATCAAACAAAACTTTTACAGGTAGGGGACAACTTTCAGTCCTATCTAAAACTTCATATATAGGGGATAACTTTCCCTCATAACTTCTCTAAAGCCATGTTAGTTTCTATTCATGCTCAAAAGTTGAGTTATCAGTATGCTTTAATTCTTTGTAAAGTCAGCTTGGTTTATCAGTTTATGGGTCATATTGCTTGTCTGGACTGTAGCTTCTTCCATGACATTCTGGTGTTTCTTCATCTTCTGTGTCACTTCTCGGAGTTGCTCATTTTCCTTTGTAAGAGAACTTTTTTGTCCAAGAAGTTCTTGGATTAGATCTTCATATATGTTGCAGTTCTTTTTTAGTTTGGTAACCCATGTTATCCACTCTTCTGGGGTATCTCCTATGCCAACATTTTGAAAAGCTTGACTGATCTTTTGGAAATCTTCATGCATGGTTTCCACTTCTGTGCTCAATTTCTTGTTTTGGTCATTCAAGTCCTTCAAATAACATGCTTGAGCTTCATAAAAACCTTCTCTACTCTGAATGCCCTGACTGATACTCTTACCATAGATTGCTTTTGGTATCAATCTGGCAGGATCTTTGTGGTGTACTTTTGATATTAATATAATAGGATCTCTGTGTGCTTTGCTTGCTTCTATCCTCGGAGTTTCCTCAGGATGTCTTTATTTGGCCGCATCATATTTTGTTTGATCATAAAACTTTTTGTCCATTTACGATTTCTTTCCAATTTGATGAACAGTCTTTCAAGTCAACACCTTTTGATTATGCCATGATCATGCAATGCAAACAAAATAAAATTCTATCTATCAAGGTATAAATCTTAACCTCATGCTTTCTAGTTCCATACTTTGTTTGGAAAAATTAACCTAACTGCATGATTTCTAGTTCGCATGCATTTATTTAGGAAAAAGAAAATAAAATAAATCAAAAGACGAAAAGTTAGAACTTATTTCTCCTTTGTGTATACCTATGAACAGAGGTTCAGTACTGTCTTAGATAAGGTGAATTTATAGGGTTTATTATATGCAGAGTTTCAGTTCTAGGAGTAAAGGTACTTGAATTGTCCTTGTTGATGCCCCCTTGGGCTGCCAACCCTCAATCCTAGTCCACTACAGACATAAGCAGACCGAGTTCAATTCGAGGGGACACATTTCTTTATGTCTGACATGGAGAATAAATTCTCACGAAGACATAGAGCATATGAACCCAGAAAGCTACTTGCTAGGTCTGACACGGAGAATAAATTCTCACGAAGACGTCGCTTTCACTCCCACTTAAAAGGGACAAATCTCAGTTATAGAGATTATGTTTATGCAATGCATGTGTTGTGTGTGAGGATAAATGTTCAAACCTCTGACAGATAAATAATGAAATAAAATACTTGAAAAATAAAATGAAACATTAATAAAATAATATAAATATTATGAAAATAATAAGTATATATAAAAATTTTGAAAAGAATAAATAAATGATTTTGATTTAAAAAATATTTTGGGAGTCGCCATTGACCTTTTTGGGTTAGGTAGGTCAAATACCAAAAAACAATCTTTTAAAATAGTTTTTAAGAAAACATAATTTAAAAGATAAACTGATCTTGTGTATAACCAAAAATTTATTCTTTTTAATAATAAAAAGGGTTCGTGGTCGGTTACGTTTAGGGAAGGATTAGCACCCCTATTGCACCCAAAATTGGTATTTATTAATTATAAGTTGTCTCTCTTATTGGAAATTTAAGAATTCAACAATATATTTAATTTATAATCCTATTATTTCAAATTTATTAGTAATTTTTAAGAAAATATATTTATTTTTATATTTTTATAAATAAGATATTTATTTATTTTTAAAACATCTGAATAAAACATCTAGTCGCATTAAGACTATCCTTTTCTTAATATTGAAAAATAAATAAATATTAAAACATGATTAAAATAATTTATATTAAATTATATATATATATATATACACATATGGGAAAGTATTTACTATAGACAAATAAAATAAAAATGAAAAATCAAATTAAAGGCATATCATTTAAAATAAAATGTAAACTTTCTAATATATAAATTCATAGAAAAATAAAAGAAAAACCAACATATTTAAGCATGTACATATGTATATTAACATACGTATAACATATATTTAATATTCCTATATATATAACACTATTTATATTATATAGATTGCACAATATTTATAAAAGTGTTATAAACACTTATATAATACATATATATATATATATTTATAATAACACATACATCTATATGCAAAACGTGGTAAAGAAGGACTAAAAGGGTGATTACCCCAAAATTAATCATCCAAATGAAAATATGCAGCTAAACTAGAGGGGCTTGAGGGGATATAACCCAAACTTTAATATATTCCTAAAACAATACCCCCTTCCCTGTGTTCACACTATCTCTCCAGCCCTTTCCTCTTCTCTCTTTTCTCATCCTCATTTTGGCGTAGCTTAAACAGAAAGAGCTCACCAACGCTGGCCACCGATTTGGTGGTCGTTACGCTCTGACCGGATACATTCTTTCCATTCAACAGAAACCAAACGACAACCCAGCCCCTATCTCTATTTTAAATAAAAAAAATAAAAAAAGAACCCCAAACTATACTACTATTTTTCGGCCACTCAACCCCAAATTATACCATCCATTGATCCGAGGCTCCGGCGAGGTAACCATTTAAGGTAAACTCTCACTCCTCTTCCTTTTTCTTATTTTTTTATTATTTTGAATCCCCTGTTCGTCTTTTTTTTAATACTGCTACTCTAGTTTGAAAAATAAAATAAAATAATAATAATAATAATAATAATAACAGATTCAAAGAGGAAACCTTAGAAATGTAATTTCTGCCATTGTATTGCTGCTTTGAAGAATTAGAGAAAAAAATCCTATTACAATTTTTTTTGTTCTATTTTGGATCGGGGTCCTCTCAAACGATTACAATACTCTTGGGTTTTATAGATTAACCCTTATTACATAAAAATCTAATTTTTTTGTGATGATTTGATCTAGAACCTTGCATTGCTGGCGGGAGAGGAAACCAGCTGGGTGGTTGTTGTTGGCGCAATGTCATTGACAAAAGGGCAACCACGGGTTAATGTCGGTGTGGAGGGACAACTGGTGAGGTGATGTAAACTAATGGAACACTGCTGTTGTGGATGGACAACTGGTGTTTCTTTGGAAGCTGCTGGAACCGTCAGGTGGAGCTACAATGTGGAAGGGCTGCTATCAAGGTGAAAATGGTGATTACAGCTGCCCCTCTTTGCTCGTTGTTGTGGAATAAGAATGGAGCAAAGACATAAAGCACCAATTTTAGCTTGAATTGTTCAAACTTCTGAGCTATAAGTTCTTCTCATTATGATTTTTTCGCTCACTTCAGACGAGTTCTTCTTATTATGAACTTTTCCACTAGAATGATGATCTATCTTTTTCTGTGATAAAATCTAATAAGAGGTTGAACAAGTTCTTCTTATTATGAACTTCTTTTTCTTCTTCAGGTGAGTTCTTCTCATTATGAACTCCTTCTGGAAATGATGATCCTCAAAAGAGGTGTTGATTCAACTTCATATGTGATGAATTAAGGCAAGGTTGAATAAGTTCTTGTCATTATGAACTTCTTCTTCCTTTTTAGACGAGTTCTTCTCATTATGAACTTTCTCTGAAAATATTGATCCTCAAGTGAGGTTCTTCTTTCATTCAACTCCATAGGTGATGAATCAAGCTAAAGTCGAACAAGTTCTTCTCATTATGAACTTCTTCTTTCTCTTCAGATAAGTTCTTCTCATTATGAACTTTATCTGGAAATGTTGATGCTGATCTATATCCTTCTGTGATAGAGTCAAGAAAAAGGTTGAACAAGTTCTTCTTATTATGAACTTCTTTTTCTTCTTCAGATAAGTTCTTCTCATTATGAACTTTCTCTGGAAAAGTTAATCCATCGAGTGATGAATTCGAGAAAAATGTTAAACAAATTCTTCTCATTATGAATTTCTTCTTCCTTCTTCAGATGAGTTCTTCTCATTATGAACTCTACCTGGCAATGCTGATCCATCAAATGATGAATTCAAACAAAAGGTTGAACAAATTCTTCTCATTATGAACTTCTTCTTCCTTCTTCAGATGAGTTCTTCTCATTATGAACTTTCTCTGGAAAAGCTGATCCATCAAGTGATGGATTTGAGCAAAAGGTTGAACAAGCTCTTCTCATTATGAACTTCTTCTTCCTTCTTCAGATGAGTTCATCTCATTATGAACTTTCTCTGGAAAAGCTGATCCATCAAGTGATGGATTTGAGCAAAAGGTTGAACAAGCTCTTCTCATTATGAACTTCTTCTTCCTTCTTCAGATGAGTTCATCTCATTATGAACTTTCTCTGGAAAAGCTGATCCATCAAGTGATGGATTTGAGCAAAAGGTTGAACAAGCTCTTCTCATTATGAACTTCTTCTTCCTTCTTCAGATGAGTTCTTCCCATTCTGAACTTTCTTTGGAAATATTGATCCATTGTGATGGATTTGAATCTTTGCTAAAATCTTTGAAATTCATGTCAAAATTTAACATGGATAAAATGAATGGAAATGCACCTTTTGCAAATGCCTAAATATGATGCATGAATATTAAGTTCATTTTTATTTGATTTCAAAGTGGTGAACTTGGTCTTTCTTCACTTGGTCAAAATGTCATTTCAAACTGCATTTCTGATTTGGAAGAGCAATCTTTATGTCTTTTTTGCTTCATTTAAGTCTCAGAAGAAATGTTTCATTTATTGAACTCTTGCCGTAATCAAAATTATAACCTTGATGCCCCATTTTGTCTTGGATAAAACCAACTTTCTCTGCTTGGACTTGTGCAGAAATTCAATAAAGCTTTCATCTTTGAAAAGAGAATATATCATCTTTGAAGAGTATAGATGTAGATATGTCAAACTCTGCAGAGATTAATTAGGAGAGTAGAGTCTGTTCTGATTTGACTCTTGAAACACATCACAAGGAGGATTTATCCTAATTCCTTTCATGTCTTCACATCTAATCAGATCTCGAATAAGGCAACTTGGACCATATCATGTCGAGATGTTTAACAACTCTGGCATGATATTCACAATAAACGTTGATGTCATACCAATTCGGATACGGAGGTTGGAACGGTTTTATGTAGTACGAAGCCACTTCTTGCGCTTCAAGTAGCTTATCATATAACTCTTTATATGATATGGGGATAGCATCAAAATGAGAACCGCCTTTTGTCTTGGATTGAACCTGAGTTTTAAACGTCGGGAGCAAACTAGATTTCGACGATTTCAGATTACATGATTTCTTCTCATCTCTGGGAGCTTTTACAGTTATCACCATTTCTTTGGTATCTCCAGACGATTTGTGAATACGAATGATGATTGTCTGTAATTTCTCAAATTGGTTAAGATTTGAAGTCCCTTGCGTATCTGAAATTATAGGGTTATATTCATTGACCTCTCTTTCTTTTTGTGCAGGAATCTCTTTTCCTTTGTCCAAAACAGATATTCTACTCATCATCTTGGACATTTGCTCTCTTATTTCTCGTATCTCCTTTTGCTCTTCAATGGGCATACGATCTTTGGGTGTATAGCTCTCCTCTATCTTCGGAGTTCCCTCAGGATGCCATTCAATGGATGCGTCATATTTTGTTTGATCATAAAGCTTTTTTGTCCATTTATGAATTCTTTCCAATAGGATGAACAGTCTTTCAAGCCAACACCTTTTGGTTATGCCATGATCATGCAATGCAAACAAAAGTAATCAATATGAACAAATTAGAGCAACATATAAAAAATAAAAAAAAAATAAAATAAAATGAAATGGTTAGTACCAATTAATATAAAGAAAAAAAATTCTATCTATCAAGGTATAAATCCTAACCTCATGCTTTCTAGTTCCATGCTTTGTTTGGAAAAATTAACCTAATTGCATGATTTCTAGTTCGCATGCATTTATTCAGGAAAAAGAATAAAATAAATTAAAAGCTAGAGCTTATTTCTCCTTTGTGTACACCTATGGACATAGGTTCAACATTGTCTTAGATCAGGTGAATTTCTAGGGTTTATTATATGTAGGGTTTCAGTTCTAATAGTAAAGGTACTCGAACTGTCCTTGTCGGTGCCCCCTTGGGCTGCCAAACCCTCAATCCTAGTCCATTACAGACTTAAGTGGATCGAGTTCAATTCGAGGGGATACATTTCCCTATGCCTGACACGGAGAATAAATTCTCACGAAGACATAGAGCATATGAACCCCGGAAGCTACTTGCTAGGTTTGACACGGAGAATAAATTCTCACGAAGACGTCGCTTTCACTCCCACTTAAAAGGGACAAGCTTGATTATAAAGCTTATTTTATGCAAATGCAAGTGATGTGTGTGAGGAGAAATATTCAACCCTCTGACAAACAAAATAATATGAAATTTAAATAAAATAAAAATATTAATAAAAATAATATACATATAAATATTATGAAAATAATAAGTAATAAAAATTTTGAAAGAAAAGAATTAAAAATTAAATAAATATGAATTTTTAATTTCTAATTGATAGAGACAATTTATAATTGATTTTAAAGTTTGACCGGTCCCCAGCAGAGTCACCAAGCTGTCGTAACTGGTTTTCGCCCGTGCACGAATTTTTTACTTGGTTGAAAAAGTAATGTGGATAAAAATGATTTTGATTAAAAATGTTTTGAGAGTCGCCATCAACCTTTTTGGGTTAGGTAGGTCGAATACCTAAAAATCATCTTTTAAAAAAGTTTTTAAGAAAACACCATTTAAAAAAAAAAATAAACCAATATGCGTTTATAACCAAAAATTTATTCTTTTTATTAATAAAAAGGGATCTGTGGTCGGTTACGTTTGGGGAAGGATTAGCACCCCCACAACGCCCAAAATTGGTACCTGTCGATTATATATTGTCTCTAATAATAGAATTTAAGAATTTGAATTCGAATTTAATTTACAATCCTAAGATAATTCTAAGAAAATATATTAAAATATAAAAGTAAAGTAAATATATATATATATATATGTATTTAAGTTATTATAATTATGTTATTTATTCATTTAAAAATATCAGAAAATGAACATCCAATTATTTTAAGACTGTCCTTTCTTAATATTGATAAATAAATAAATAAAAACATTTTCCTAATAATTTAAAATATATATAATTTATAAAATAAGGATATTTATTTATTTAAGAATATCTGAATAGGACATCTAGTTGCTTTAAGACTGTCCCTTTCTTTGATATAAAAAAATAAATAAATATTATCAATTTATAAAATTAATCAAATAATATATATTAATATGACTAAAATAAAATAAAAATAATAATAAAGAGAAATAATAAAGAGCAATAATTAAAATACTAAATTTAAAGTATTGAAAAATAAATGACAATATTAAAAATAAAATAAAAGCAATAACCAAATTATAATTTAGACATTGACAAAAATATAATCAAACAAAAACAATATATCAAAAATTTAAAATAAGATAAAACGTAAATGACAAAATTGTGAACAAACCAAACAACACATTAAAATAAAATAATAAAATATAACAATAACCAAAACATAAATAAATAAAAATAATATCAATGTTAAAATAAAATAAAATGTAAATATGACTAGAATAGAAACAAAATAAAATTAATATGCTCAAATTCAAAAATAAAAATAAAGAAAGGATATCAGTGACCAAAACGAAAAAACGTAGGAAATATAAGGGATTTAAATGTGATTTAACCCTAAAACTATTGGTTTAAAATGTAAAAATGTTGTAAATGTTTAGGGGTATGAAAAGAAATTTTTTTAAATTAAAATAAATCCTAATATATTTATCTAAAAAAACTAAAATTAAAACCTAAAAAAAACTTAAACGTTCTTCTTCCCTTCCCCGTTCATCTCCTCTCCTTTTCTTATCCCCTCACTTCAGCGCCGCTCAACCAAAACAACCCACCATCGCTAGCCACCGATTTGGTGGTCCTCACACTCCGACCGGTAACTCCTTCAACCGAGGAAGGCTAAAACGCTCCTTAAACGAGCCTAAACCCAAGGCTTATCTCCCTTTTCATCTCTTACTCTCTTCCTCTTATATGACCGATGCCCCTAAAAAATTCAACCACCGCGTAAGCTCACCTCCCGACGCTATACCTGACTTCGACGGTGACGTGGTACCCGAAACCCCAAGGTAAAAATCCTATATTTTTCTCTTATATTTGCTGTTTTATTTTGAATATATATATATATATATAAAGCTGAAAAATAAAAGAAAAAACTAAATTGAAGAGAACCTGTATTTTTGTTTCTGATTTTCTTTGTATTGCTCTTGTTTTTTACCATCTACTGCTGCCTGTCTCTTACAATCTTTCTTTGGGTTTTTATAACCCTGGTTTTACATGTGTAAGATAAAAGAAAAAATGAAAATTACATATGATAATTTTTGTGTTGTTGCTTGTTTGTTGGTGCGCGTGGAGGGACAACTGTTGTTGAAGTGTTGGCAGTTGTTGGAGAGCTACTGAAACGTGGATGACCAGCTGCTGTTGGTGGAAGATGCTGGAACGTGGACGTGGAGGGACAACTGCTGTTGAAGTGTTGGCAACTGCTGGAGGCTAAGGTAAAAATGGTGATTACACAATGCATGTTGTGAAGATGTAAAACCTACCTCTCCATTCCTCAAGAAACCGACCCTCCATGGGGTTTGCACTCTATACTTGCACCCTTGTCCATTTATGATATTGCTTTGATCTATAATTTCCTGTTATTGCTCGACTTTAACTAGTTTCAGTCAACCTCTTTGGTCTTGTTGCTTTCTCTCTACTGGTTATGAACTGGTGAATCATTCTCAGGGTCGAGGTGAGAAATGATTAACTCTTCCTTTTGTCTGTTTTAGGTTTTGCATGTATAGCCTGTAAGGTACAGATAAGACATCATCAAACATCCAGACAAAAAGTCTTCAATTTTCATATCCAACTCATGACGGCCATAAAACTGGTCCGTATCCCCGATTACGTACAAACCGTGGTATGACTGAAAATAGGTCCAAACCTCGTCTATCTTAAATGAAGTAGAGTATATTAAACTCGAGCTTCAAAGTCACAAGTTGTATGTTAACGTCAGCAAATGAGTCAACCCATTCAGTACTTGTTTTACTAATTACAACAATGTATCTGATGATCCAGCAATTCATTCACATACAACAAAGTCCCAACATCCGATACAACAAGATACCATGCCGAATCCAAAAGCAAAAACACATGGAAATGGATGGTTTTGTACGTACTCAATCAATCATTCGGAGGAGACTTCAGGGCTAGACTGTCCCCTTTTTCTCAACTTTAGAGCCTTCCTTTGACTAGAGTGGCGCTTCAGATCAGGCTCCACCATAAGGAGCAGGCTTGACATCACGAATGCCAAGAGTTCTTCATGGTGGGCAAATGTGAAGTCTAAGTGCCCGTACTCGAATTCGTTGTATGATACATTTACACCTACATCCTTCATCAACCTATAGTGCTTTGAAACCATCGATGAACTAATTATCTGGTCCTTCCGCCCAGCCAGCAAATCGACTGGAATATCTATCAGCGAATAATACTCGCCCAAGTCTATTGGTTCCGGCGATCCATACACCTCCATATTGACTGCTGCATTCCCGAAATCATACATTCTAAATTTCTTCGTTCTTTTTATTTGTGCGAGGTGGTGGACCACACGAAACGACAGACCCGGCATGTCATTCATGTTATAGTGAGGTAATCCCAGCACCCCAACCCAATTTGAGCTATCTCCGCCGAAGCCATAACTCAATATAGTTTGAACCAGTCCCCCAACGGCAGGGTAGTTATGGAAGTCTCTGACCAACTTGTTGAACAGCATTCTAAAGAACCTGGTAGGTATATACAAGGCAGGCACGAAAAGCGCCAGGATAGGGGCCAAAAGAAGACAAACATAATGCGCCATTGTTAAGAAAAAACTAGTCTCGTCATGAAAACCTGCAGGTGAAAGCAAAATCAATCTTGAGAGCCTGTGAGGTTTTTCTTCGATCCGGCGAATTATAACATACATCAGCATAGCAGCTCCACCCATGCTATGTGAGATTGCACAAAGTTTGTATGGCTGCTCGTCTTTTATTTCTCCATCGGGTTGGCTAAGTTTCAATTCAGCAGTCTTAACTTTGTGAATCTTATCTATCATAGCTGGAACATCCTCTGTCCCATGCTCATTTATGGAGAATCGCCAATATCTGGCTCAAAATAGCATGGTTTAGTGACAAGTAAAAGATAGATAAACAATTCTTGGATGGATGAATGTGCTCCTATGTAGCGATCAAATTAGTGACAGAAAACAGGACATGTTGAATATATATTTCTTCAATTTCTAGTTCAAATGTCTGAGAGATAATAAACCAAAGATAATGACAATTGAATCATATATTTACTTACTGTCCTAAGGAGATATTTTTATCCACATGCTCTCTAGAGACTAAACCACGAAAATTCCCAAGGAATACGTCATAGCCTGTAATTCAAGCAATAACATCATTCACTGCAATTTTATACCAATTTACTATGGATGACACAAATAGTTTCAAGCGTAAAATAAACCTTGGTCAAATGCTGCAAAAGCTGGAGAACCAACAACGCCATTGGAAACCCAACTGAGAAAACAAATCAACACATGAGAACTTCCCCAACTGAAATATTTTAGTAAAAAGGGAAAAGGAGTTACAAGTAGTAGGGGAAGTAAATAATAAGGTTTCGACAATGATAACAATAAGAAGACAATGAAGGGATTATGTTAATTGATGTCACATGTATGCATTCAAGTTCTCAATAGATGCAAGATCATATATTCCATATAAATGCTGGTCCAGTGATCTGATATTTAGTTTTAAAAACAGCTAGACATGTACATAAATCCTCTTCTTCAACTCATTCCAATCTATGGTGACAAATCAGAAAAATAAGAACTCACTAAGTACTAATATTTATTGATGTCATCACAAGAATAATGATTGATGATTCCTTTGATGCATAAAATAGTGGAACTATTGCCAAAACATCTTTTTCCCCCTCTAAAAAGAAACCATTAGACCAAAAGTGGATATTAGAGACATTACAACTTAAAATAACACCTAAGAAATACTGGGACAATAGTCATAGTTCATGGAAATCTTCATTTTCAAACTTGAGACACGAGTAATGGATGTAAATATGTAAGCTATTCTGCATATACTTTGTAATAAGAACAATAATCATTCTTTTTCCCATCATTCAATATTACGTATTCAAACAAGGGGTTCTAGCATGGTTGAGGGGTATTTTCTTTCTTGCAGAAAAGGGAATTCAGTTCACAACATTTTGCGTGCTCAAGGAGCTAGGTTCAAAACCCCCTTTCCCCCAAAATTTAAAAAGGAAAAAGAAGAAAAAGAAACAGATTCTTCAGATGTAATAAGTCTTTTACTCTTGTCATTCTTGATAGAAGAGAATAAGTAATAGTTCGTCTAGCTAATTAAATTTAATAGGGGTTAAGGAAAAAGAAGAAAAAGAAACAGATTCTTCAGATGTAACAAGTCTTGTACTATTGTCATTCTTGATAGAAGAGAATTAGTAATAGTTCGTCTAGCTAATTACATTTACGAGGGGTTAAGGCTTGGTACTTCCAAACAAAGTGGTGGCTTTTAGTTAAACTACCAGAGCAAAAGTTCACTTGATTAGATTATAGTTGAGAACCCGATTTTCAAGATACCGATAATATTATCATCCAAGATACTAGTAACATTAGCTTTTAATCAAACTTCCGGAACAAAAGTTCACTCAATTAGAAATATAATTATATTTATGAACCGGATTTTCAAAGTACAGATAATGTTATCATCCAAAATACTATTAACAGAAAGAAACAGTTTATTGTGGTAAACCAACATCAAGCATTATGGTTCAGCGTTGTCAATAAACTTCTCTTGGGAATCCATTGGAACAATACCAAATATAATACCAGTTAAAGGACAAATATAACTAAAAAAACAAAACCCACAAAAAACTGCTCTGGCAAAAGGGTCAAGCATATAGCTTAATTTAGTGCATAAGCAGAGTGCAGGTTGTTACTTACCCCATAGATGAATCCATAATACCATGCTGTAAAAAGACAGCCTTGCGTGCATTCCGTCTACAAAATCAGACTAGAGGCGTAAAAAACCATAGCATTCAAGCAAAAGTGATAATTCGAAAAGAAAATGAATAATTATACCTTGGTATTCTTTCTAAAAGGATAACGTATCCATCATTAGTAATAACATGAATAGCTTCATATGGATACCTAAAACAGGAACAAGGAACATGGGGTAAGAAACAGAAGCAGCATTACTGTGGCTAAAGAAAAGAAAGGAAACAAAATTCTGAAAATAACCTCACACTTACCCCAGCTCTGTTATGACATCCCGACATGTCCTCACGTCAGTGTTAAGAGCATGGTGAATTGTAATATTCCTTTCTCTAGGAGCTGGATGATTGGCTCCAAGTGTAGAAGTGGAAACTGAAGCATTCAAGGTATCATCGTCAATATCCTTATCACCGGCAGAGGAAGATGAGAACCATTTTCCAAAGATTCTGAAAGCTGTGGATGGGGAGAACACATAATATGTAGCCTTGTGAAACATGTCAAATATAGCTTCTATGAAGATCTCAATTGCTAGATGAAGATCCTGATACACATTCATAACAAGGAGTTAAGCTTTAAGGAAGTAAGATGTAAGTCCTAGTATATAAACCTCGATGACTCCACGTCTCCTGTCAATGGTGCGCTGGACAACATAGTCCTTTGAAGTGTGTCCTTTCCTAAAGGAATGGAATGTCCTAGGAAAGGGGCTCCCCGTATCTGAAGAAGCCTTTGATTCCTGATTATTTAACAAAACAAAAAGAAGCAATGATATCCTCAGCAGAACCCTAGCAGGTAATAAAATCCAAGAAAATATGTATGCCACCCAGTCTGTCCAGTGCGAATTGTGGTTGATGTGAATGTCTGTTTTGCTGGTTCTTGACCCATGAGATGATGGTGATAAAGGGTATATTCCATCATCAGGCTCATCTTCTGTGGACAAGTATTCTACACTTGAGGTATCATCCACAGAAAGCTCATGGATGAACTGGTTGAATGAGGAAACACCACTGTCATAAACAAGAAAACCAAAGTGTCAACCACTAATTGGAATTACAATCAGTTAATACAGTAAAAATTCCATTATAGAGTGACACTTATCACAAATTCAATAATTCATCTATGTGTGGATTGAGGCAAAGAGGAGAGATTTTAGATGAAAGTAGAAAAATATGTCAAGTAAAAACAAAATTACATTTGCTTTTACCAAAAAAGAGGAAAAAATTACTATGGCTTTTTTTTTTGCATGCAGCAGTACTATTACTTTGGATTCTTTTGCAGATAGTAACATCAAAGAAACCAAGTGGTGCAACAAATCTGAGTTTAATAAAAGCTTCCATATGCAAATTTCTAGGCATATTATTAACAAATAGTCATAAATTTATATTCAAAACCATTTTAAGAAGCCAATTAAGAGAGGCTCTACGGTGGTACATTGAACCTATGATGTAAGAACACACAAATGTCAGCAAGCAACGCTAGACTTCTCCAGCAGAATATCTTGACAAGAAAAATCAGCAGAACTTGTTTGATCTCTTCCATTTAATCTTTTAGTGCTCCAATAATTACTCAACAGAGATCAAAGACAGACAAATCTAAGAATGAAACTATGAACTTAAATGATGATGTTAATGAATTAAACCACTCTGGCAAAAGGTTTTACTTAAGTTTACAAGTGGGTAATGCAAAATAAAAACATAGTCCATGATACTCGAGCAATTTTTTTCTCACATCGAAGGAAAAAAATACAGACTTCTCATCCACCGTGGAAATCGAGGTCCATGAAAAGTGGGCCTAAGCTCCCATCCTTGAGCACCATCAAGACTATTTGCCTTTCCGACAAGAATGGCCAATAAAAGTGCCGACACTCCATTTATCAACCTCGCAATATTGTTCAAAGACTCATACGTAAAAGTCTTTACTGACCTGCAAAAAGAACGCATTCTCTACTCATACTTCAATCTAATGAAAACACTTACGTTCTATTGGGTGGGCATTTTTTTCATTTTCCTTTTCAATAGAAAGTAAAACGAATATATATGAACTAAAAACAGAGAACTAATAGCAAAATGCAAACGAATCATCAACCCAGAGGTTCAAGAAATGAATTTTCCCCCTTTTCTTGAACTTGATTCAGCTAATAAAAGCTCCCAACTACTTCTCTCTAAAAACATTGTCAATAAAATCTTAAAGACGTTCCCTGAAAATTTTCGAATCAATAAAAAAAAGCTCCAAAAAAATCCAAAGACATTACAAAAAAAATAAAATCAGAAAAACGATCCGAGACGTGCATATACCGACATGCGCATAAATATATGGAAATTTAAAAATGAGAAAAACTCACTCTTTGGTAACGGCGAGGGCGTTGTCCACGAATCGCCGCATAATACTACTCTTCGTTCAAGTTTTCCCCTTCCTTTCAAAAAATTCGATCTCTCGATTTCCAGAACTACGAAAAAGGATCGAAGAACCTGATTTGCGTTGAATTTCTGAACCGGATAGAGACAGCGAAGGGGTAAATCCAGAAAAGAAGAAGAAGAAGAGAGAGAATGGATAAGAGAAATGTAGGGATTGTTTCTTCTTCCTTGTGTATTTTCACAACGGCGATACTTGGAGTAAAAAAGAAGGTCGGTTAATTAATATCCAGCACGCTCGCGCCCCTGTTTTTTCAGTTGGAGGAGGTCCACTTCAAAGGTGGAGGAGGAGATTCCACGTCAAGGATTTTCATTGATTATTTAGAAGTAAAGTTTTGTATTCCCCCCCCCCCCACGTATTATTACATAATTAAATTTTAAAATCTATTATCCGTTCACACAAGGTTTAGTTAAACTTACAATTTACTCCAGCTGGTAAATTTGAAACACGTGCAAGAACACATGGTGAGGTGGTTAGATGAGTCAACGTAGGGATCCTTCACGTGACAGGCTCTACTTTTTGTACAACATATGGTAATGGATAAGATTGCATTGGAAGGTTTGATTCAAAGCAAACGTGGCTACAGATGGTGGTAGACTGAAATGGCAGGCTCCAGCAAGTGGTGATATACGTGGAGATCGTCACTCTCACAGTCCACAGATGTCTGCAAACCGTACCAAGTTCCACATCTTAAACATGCATTTGCAAGGAGGCCATTCTACCAGGTTGCTAATTGACTAGTGTTGCAAACAATCAGAATTAACTGTTTATATATTATTGGTTTATGAATTAATTGTCTGAGAACCCATGTCTAGGGTTACTAATGTTTGAAGGTGGGAGTGAGCAGCTCGTGAATGTTGGATGGTTGGTTTGATACTACAGAGAGGGCAGGTTGAATGTTGGACGTGTTTTGAAACCGGGTTTTATTACTATTGGATGCGGATAGGGGTAGAGTTGGGCTTGATTGTTTGGGTCGGTGTGTGTTAGGTTTGGATCTAATCTACTGCGAGGCGTTCCGTTGTATACGAGAATGGGACGTTTGAAAGTCTACCGCTTGTGTGCAACTGTCGTAACCGGTTTTCGTTCGAGTACGAATTTTTTTCTTGGCAGGAAAAATAAAATGAATAAATAAATGATTTTGATTTAAAAAATATTTTGGGAGTCGCCATTGACCTTTTTGGGTTATGTAGGTCAAATACCAAAAAATAATCTTTTAAAATAGTTTTTAAGAAAACATAATTTAAAAGATAAACTGATCTTGCGTATAACCAAAAATTTATTCTTTTTAATAATAAAAAGGGTTCGTGGTCGGTTACGTTTAGGGAAGGATTAGCACCCCTATTGCGTCCAAAATTGATACTTATTAATTATAAGTTGTCTCTATTATTGGAAATTTAAGAATTCAACAATATATTTAATTTATAATCCTATTATTTTAAATTTATTAGTAATTTTTAAGAAAATATAATTTTATATTTTTATAAATAATATTTATTTATTTTTAAAACATTTGAATAGAACATCTAGTCGCATTAAGACTGTCTTTTCTTAATATTGAAAAATAAATAAATATTAAAACATGATTAAAATAATTTATATTATTATATATATATATATATATATATATACATATGGGAAAGTATTTACTATAGACAAATAAAATAAAATGAAAAATCAAATTAAAGGCATATCATTTAAAATAAAATGTAAACTTTCTAATATATAAATTCATAGAAAAATGAAAGAAAAACCAACATATTTAAGCATGTACATATGTATATTAACATACGTATAACATATATTTAATATTCCTATATATATAACACTATTTATATTATATAGATTGCACAATATTTATAAAAGTGTTATAAACACTTATATAATACGTATATATATTTTATAACACATACATCTATATACAAAACGTGGTAAAGAAGGACTAAAAGGGTGATTACTCCAAAATTAATCATCCAAATGAAAATATGCAACTAAACTAGAGGGGCTTGAGGGGATATAACCCAAACTTTAATATATTCCTAAAACAATACCCCCTTCCCTGTGTTCACACTATCTCTCCAGCCCTTTCCTCTTCTCTCTTTTCTCATCCTCATTTTGGCGTAGCTTAAACAGAAAGAGCTCACCAACGCTGGCCACCGATTTGGTGGTCGTTACGCTCTGACCGGATACATTCTTTCATTCAACGGAAACCAAACGACAACCCAGCCCCTATCTCTCTTTAAATCAAAAAAAAATAAAAAAGAACCCCAAACTATACTACTATCTTTCGGCCACTCAACCCCAAATTATACCATCCATTGATCCGAGGCTCGGCGAGGTAACCATTGAAGGTAAACTCTCACTCCTCTTCCTTTTTCTTATTTTTTTATTATTTCGAATCCCTGTTCGTTTTTTTTAATACTGCTACTCTAGTTTGAAAAATAAAATATAATAATAATAATAATAATAATAATAATAATAATAATAATAATAATAATAATAATAACAGATTCAAAGAGGAAACCTGAGAAATGTAATTTCTGCCGTTGTATTGCTGCTTTGAAGAATTAGAGAAAAAAATCCTATTACAATTTTTTTTGTTCTATTTTGGATCGGGGTCCTCTCAAAAGATTACAATACTCTTGGGTTTTATAGATTAACCTTTATTACATAAAAATCTGATTTTTTTGTGATGATTTGATCTAGAACCTTGCATTGCTGGCGGGAGAGGAAACCAGCTGGGTGGTTGTTATTGGCAATGTCATTGACAAAAGGGCAACCACGGGTTACTGTCGGTGTGGAGGGACAACTGGTGAGGTGATGGAAACTAATGGAACACTGCTGTTGTGGAGGGACAACTGGTGTTTCTTTGGAAGCTGCTGGAACCGTCAGGTGGAGCTACAACGTGGAAGGGCTGCTATCAAGGTGAAAATGGTGATTACACAACAGTTAATGGAAAACCGTCCGATCATTCCAACCCATCTCTCACGTCGGAGTAGACTTTGTTAAATAAATTATAAACAACTCAAATGAGCTTTCCTAGAATCAAAACTCTCCAGGTCAACTATAATTGTTTAATTCCTCCTCTCATGGCTTCATACTCATCTCCCCCCACAGTCAACTATAATTGTTGCAACTTTCCTAACTATATACATTGCACAATTTCTTAACTATACATTATATTCAAAATTCGATGCTTCGTAGTTTTGGACTTTAGCTGGCATTGGGCTTCATTTTTTGTTTCCATTTATATTAAGAAGCTTGGATTGTTATAAATAACCATAAGAGCTTGTTTTGCTTTCATCTTTTATCTCACAAAGGAAGATACTAGCGAGAGGAGGAGGCATTGGACGCTCTGATACAGACTCTGAAACTCTTCAAGCACAGACGGAGTACGAGTTTTACCCTCAAGAATATGACCCAAACCTCGAAATAACTACAAATACAACCGAGGAATATTCACCGGCTTATCAGAACCACAATGAACAAGGGTTGCAGTACGAAATGAGCACACCTGGAACGGATCCCCAAACTCAGCAACCACAGCTTCCGTTGTAGCAGCAGCTGCAACCACCACAGTATCAATCACCTGCACAGCTACAGCTACCACAACAACCTAAACAAGCCTATCCTCTACCGTAGTCGCCCGCGCCATACCCACCTCAAAACATGCAGTACAATCCGAATCCAACCTACCCTAACATGCTGAACCAGCAGCCGACACAGGCAGCGTATCCACCGCAACCGGTGCTGTAACAACCCGGAAATTTGAAAAAAAATATAATTGTAATTTGAGGTTTTAATTAAGTAATTTGGTGAAATTTGGGGACTAAATTAAAAGATTATAAAAATTTGTAGCTTGTTTTAGAGTTAAAGAAAATTCAGGACCAAGCCCTGAATTTACCTAAAAAAATTGGTGAAGTTTGGTATTATATACGGCAATTGGTTTCTGAAACCAATTGCTCCTAAATTGAGCCTAAACTTCCTTCCCCAACGTCAACTTCCGACAACGATCCTGACGCCGTCTGAATTCCGATCGTCGTTTTGAAACCCCCATCGTGTTCATCATCGAGCGAGGAACAAACCACTTAAATTATTTGAAGCGAAACGCTGCCAAACGCCAAGAATTTCCAATCAAAGTCTCGACGTTTTTTTTAGCTCAATCGTCGAGAAAATCTTAAATTCATCGCGATCGTTGCTCCATTTACGACACCTCCCGCACCATCGTGTTCCTTGTGTCGTTCTGAGTCCGCCGGTGTCATCCTCGGTCTCCGTCGACAGTGGCGCGTGGGGAGGTGAAGCGGTCAAAGTTTCCGATTTGATGAAATCGAGCTCTCCGCCGTTTAAAAATTTGAACCGATCTTTGTAAGTATCTCGAAATCGCTCAAAATAATTTTTAGAAATTTTCCGTGAATTTTACGCTGTTAGAAACGATCCCACTCGCCCCAACATGTCGCCACTGCGCGTGGGGAAGCTCAAAATGGCCGGTTTGACCGGTTATTTTCAATGGTTGACCGGTTTGACCGGTTTTGACCCGACCCGACCCGTTGACCGTGATCGAGTGACATTTTAGTAATTATTTTGAAACTGGTGACATATTGGGAATTAATTCGAAAAGGGCGTTATTTTTGTAATTTTTTTAAAAAAATGTTATTTTCATAATTTTTGAAAAATCACATTTTAGTAAATATTTTGAAAATAATGCTATATTGGTAATTAATTTTAAAATGGTGCTATTTTTGTAATTTTGAAAAAATATTAATTTCGTAAAATGGTTGACCACTTTTGACCAGAACTTTGACCGGCTATTAAACAACCGTTAATCTTTTTCGATAATACTTATCTTGACATTTTTGACGTCCCGAATTCGTTTTTGGGGCATGTTTCACAAAATTCAAACCTGAAAGTCTTCGAATCGTTAGTCAAACCCGTTGACTTTGATTTTGACCTAGAATTCAGAATTTCAGAAGGTCATACTTTATGTTTTTCGACGTCCTGAATCTGATTCCGAAGTCCGTTTTGTCAAATTCTGACCCAAAATCCCCGAATCAAGCATGTGAACCCAAAAAGGCTTAGTATTTTAGTATTTGGATTATTTATTTGAGAATTGGTTAAGGAATTGATTCAGTAAAATATTTTATGAAGGTACTCGTGTTTCACCTAAACGAGGATCAGTTAGGTCTGAAGTTGTTCATTCGTTAGATCAGCCTGAACCGCGTACTACGAGAATTACTGGTAGGTTTCCGTATATTATTTAAATAATATTTATATTATTTATATTAGGATTCCAATATGGATATTTCTAATTCGTAGGATCTAGCGCTGCAACAGAGCGTGATCGACAAACCCAGTAATAAGCTTCCCTATCTGATTTCTCAGACTGTTACAGGTGTATTCATGACAGTGTAATTTTACTATTTAAAAAAAATATTATTTGAATTATTTTAGATTGGTGATAATTCATAATACTGTTATGACATGATACATGATACTTGATTCCTGAATATTGATTTCCTGATATGATTTCTGTATTTCGGTATATAGTTTTTTTAAAGCATGAATTATTCACCAATTTTACTTGAATACATACTTGTTTATTACTGACATTGGGGGAAATATTGTTGGAGGAAGAATACTTGCAGGCTCCTCGGCTTTGTGCTCAGAGCCTTACTGGACGTGACGGGGTGTATGGTTATGGGGAATCTACACATTTTGTTCGTGGTGGATAGGGGTAGTATTCATATTTTAAATAAAACAAACATATTTGATGAAATGATTTCACTGAAATATTTTATTAGTATGTTTTTATACATTGTTTGAGGCACACTGGGTTTTTTAACTCATTCTATAGTTTTTACCCTTTTTCAGATAACAACATACCATAAGCTAGCAGATTTGGCATCAGGGGAGATCAACTACTTATTTTGTACGAACATATATCTCTATATGTTTTTTGGTTATATTTGGTGACATGTATTTGCTATCGTTTTGGATATATCTATATTATTAATATATTTTGTTCTGTATTATATCTAATGTATTGTAAGATATTTTTTTAAAAAAACCTCTGAATGAGACATGTGACCACTTAGGTTTGGGTTCAGCTTATAGACCGGGTCTGGGGGTTATATTTGGTGGTATCAGAGCCTTCGGTTTTAAACACTCAGACTGTATATGGGTCCTAAATTTTGGATTTTTAAGAAATAAAAGAAAATGTCACCTTATGTTATGATTTAAAATTTTCTCGAGATCCCTGATGCTAATCTGACATATGTTTTAAACTCTTTCTGTAGAGCCTTATAGATCCAACGATGAGTGCTGCTAGAGGTCGTAGGACAGGACATGGCTGTGGTTGAGGGCGAGTTGCTCGACCTTCTATTACGATCGACGATCCGATGTCTCCACGTGATCCTCCTGTTCCGCAAGTAGATCCGACCCTTTCTCATGATGACCAATTTACTCCTGTGAGAGATCCTCCCGTCACTGGAGATGAGGATACTGACGTGAATGAAGACATCATTAATAGAGCTATATTCCGCATGTTTCAGAGAGCTGCAAGAGCCCCTAGTAATATGATTGCGGTTGAGATTTCAAATTCTCTGGTTGCTGCTGGTGTAGTTCCATTCGTGGGTATTATTGGTGGACCTCCGACAACGCTGAGTATATTGGTTGGAGGACACAGAGAGGATTATGGATGAGATGAACCTCAGACCTGAGCAAAAGTTAAAGGGGGCCCTAACTATGTTGAAGAAAGAAAGCTTCAGATGGTGGCAATCCATTTCTGGTAGTATTCCGAGGAACCAATTAACATGGGATCTTTTCAAGACGCGCTTCCGGAGTCACTACATCAGAGAGAGATATCTGCAGGAGCGACGCCAGGAGTTTCAGAATCTGGAGCAAGGTAATATGTCTGTTATGGATTACGAGGTGGAGTTCATCCGGTTGAGCCGTTATACTCTTGAACTTGTTGACACGGAGATAGATCGATGCTTGAGGTTCGAGAATGGACTCAGGTATGAGATCAGAAGTCGAGTCGCTACCCACCGAGAGATGAATTTTGATGCTTTGGTTGAGATAACCAAGATTGCTGAGGAAATAGAGCGACTGGTATGGAGCACAAGAGAGATAGTGATCGAGCTCAAACCCGATTCAGGAGGCCTTCTGGTTCTGTTGATTCTTCAGCACACCCTAGCAAGAAAGGCAGGGGTGAATCCTTTTAGAGAGGTGGTAAGAGTGTCAGACCTGTTGCATCTGGTTCTTCAGATGTTCAATCTTCTAGACATGGTGGTTATTTTGGGTCGCAATCCTTGCCAACATGCGATTACTGTAGGAAACATCATTTTGGGGAATGTAGGATGAAATTGGGCACTTGTTATAAATGTGGGTCTGGTGACCATCATTTGAAGGATTGTCCAGAGATATCTCATTTTGTTCAGACACCAGCTCGTACTCAGAGTACTACTCAGACTCCAGCGGTGGCCGAGTATCTCAGAGTAGGGGTACAATCAGATCTGATGCCAGATAGCCTTCATTGGTTTACACTGCCAGACTTCGACAAGATCGTGATAGACCTAATGTGACTGCAGGTACTGATACTATTCATTCAGTTCCTTACTTTGCATTATTTGATAGTGGCTCTACCAATTCCTATGTATCGCATTCCGTTTATGAGGGTCTAAATATTCCTATTGAGAATACTGAGCATTCGGTGATAGTTCAAAGTCCTTTAGGCAAGTCCATTGTATTGGATCGTATTTTTAGAAAGTGTCCTATAGAGATCAATGGGGAGATTTTTCTGGCCGACCTTATGGAGTTACCTTTGGAAGAGTTTGATTTGATTCTCGGCGTAGATTGATTGGATAAACATCAAGTAAATATTGATTTTGAGACCAAGAGAGCTGTTCTGAAGACCCTAGATAATCGAAAGATTGTAATGATCAGGGAACGCCGTGGATTTCTAACGAATGTTGTGTCTGCTTCGGTAGCTGAGAAGATGATCAGAAAAGGGTCCGAGGCATTTCTTGCATATATATTGGATACCAGAATTCTCAATCTGATATTGAAGGCATCCGAATTGTCAAGGATTTTTCTGATGTTTTTCCCGAGGAGTTGTCTGGATTACCGCCGGATAGAGAGGTTGAGTTTGAAATTGAAGTATATTCTGGTTCTACTCCGGTTTCAATGGCTCCTTATCCTATGGCCCCAAAGGAGCTTAAGGAACTGAAAGTCCAACTTCAGGAGTTGTTGGATAGGGGATTTATCCGACCCAGTGTATCACCGTGGGGAGCCCCAGTTCTCTTTGTCAAGAAGAAATATGGGACATTGAGACTTTGTATCGATTATAGGAAACTGAACAAGCTCACGGTTAAAAACAAGTATCCTCTGCCTCGAATCGATGATCTATTTGACCAATTTCGAGGGGCTTCTATCTTTTCAAAAATAGACTTGAGGTCTGTTATTATCAACTCAAAGTGAAAGACTCAGATATTCCGAAGACTGCTTTTCGTACCCGGTATGGGCATTATGAGTTTTTAGTGATGTCATTAGGGTTGACAAATGCCCCTGCTGCATTATGGATCTGATGCATCGAGTGTTTCGACCTTATTTGGACCAGTTTGTTGTTGTGTTCATTGATGACATACTGGTGTATTCTAGAAGTGAAAAAGAACATAAGGAGCATTTAAAGATTGTTCTACAGATTCTCAGGGAGAATAAGCTTTACGCTAAGTTGAGCAAGTGTGAGTTCTGGCTCAGCGAAGTGACTTTTCTTGGACATATTGTTTCTTCTGATGGTATTCGGGTGGATCCAAGCAAAGTGGAGGCTATTCTGAAATGGAAGCAACCCAGGAACATTTCTGAGATTCGTAGTTTCTTGGGCTTAGCTAGTTACTACCGTCGTTTCGTTGAGGGGTTCTCCCTTATTGCAGCTCCTCTAACGAAACTATTGAGGAAAGATGTTCCATTTGTCTGGTCTGAGAACCAACAAGCTAGCTTTGAGAAACTGAAGACCGTTCTAACTCAAGCCCCAGTACTGATTCAGCCTGAATATGGGAAAGATTTTTCTGTCTACAGTGATGCTTCTCACTCTAGATTAGGTTGTGTTTTGATGCAAGATAGGAAGGTTGTCGCTTATGCTTCGCGTCAATTAAAGCCGCATGAGCGTAACTATCCTATTCACGATCTGGAGTTAGCTGCCATGGTTTTTGCTTTAAAGATCTGGAGACATTACCTATACGGATAAAAGTGTTATATTTATACTGATCATAAAAGTCTAAAGTATCTACATACTCAGAAAGAATTGAATTTGAGACAACGCCGCTGGTTGGAGCTTCTAAAAGACTATGATTTAGAGATAGAATATCATTCAGGGAAGGCTAATGTAGTGGCAGATGCCTTGAGCCGTAAGACGATATCAGATCTCAGAGCCTTATTCGCCAACTTGAGTTTATTTGATGATAACAGTTTGTTAGCAGAGTTGCAGGTTAAACCCACTTTGACCGAGGAGATTAAGACCAAACAACTTATGAATAACTCATTTCTCCCCATTATTGAACAAGTTAAATAGGGATTGAGTTCAGAGTATATTGTGAATCAGGATGGTATTTTGTGTTTTCACGGTCGTTACTGCGTACCTAAAGATGATGAGTTGAGACGAGTTATTCTTCAGGAGGCTCATAGTAGTCCTTATGCTATGCATCTTGGCGGGGACAAAATGTACAATAATCTCAAGGAGAGTTACTTTTGGACTGGTATGAAAAAGAATATTTCAGATTTTGTGGAAAGGTGTTTGACTTGTCAGCAGGTTAAGGCAGAACTCCAGCATCCATCTGGATTGTTATAGTCAATTAAGATTCCTGAGTGGAAATGGGAGCTCATTAAGATGGACTTTGTTACTGGTCTTCCTCTGACTCCTTCCAAAAAGGATTCTATTTGGGTGATTGTTGATCAACTTACCAAGTCACGCACTTTATCCCTATCCGGATTAATTATTCTCTGGACAAACTGGCTAAGTTGTACATTTCTGAGATCGTTAGACTTCATGGTGTTCCGTTATCTATCATATCTGATTGAGATCGAGATTCACTTCCAGGTTCTGGAAAGCTTTGCACGAGGCTCTGGGTACTCATTTGAATTTCAGTACATCTTTTCATCCTCAGACTGATGGACAGTCTGAGTGAGTAATTCAGGTGTTGAAAGATATGTTACGGGGTTGTGTGATTGATTTCCATGGTAGTTGGGAAGATTTCTTGCCATTAGCTGAGTTTGCTTACAATAATAGTTACCAGGCAAGTATTCGCATGGCACCTTACGAGGCTCTGTATGGACGTAGATGTCGTACTCCTATATGTTGCACAGAGTTGCATGATAGAAAAATTTTGGGTCCAAACATGGTTCGAGAGATTGAAGATACTGTCAGATTGATCCGTGATTGCTTAAAAGAGGCATTCGATAGGCAGAAATCATACGCAGATAAGCGACGTAAGGATATCGAGTTTGAGGTTGGAGATAAGGTTTTTCTCAAGGTATCTCCATGGAAGAAGGTATTGAGATTTGGACGTAAGGGTAAATTGAGTCCGTGGTTTATTGGGCCGTATCGTATTTTTAAGAAAGTTGGACCTGTTGCTTATTAGCTTGAGTTGCCTCCCCAGCTTAGTCGTATTCATGATGTTTTTCATGTGTCTATGTTGAGGCGATACCGTCCAGATCCAGATCACATCATTCAAGTTGATGAGGTAGAACTAAGACCTGATTTGTCATATGAGGAGGAGCATGTTCAGGTTTTAGAGAGGGATGAACCAGTTCTTCGGAATAGGCGTATTCCAATGGTCAAAATTCAGTGGAGTAATCGTAGTCCCTCAGAAGCTACTTGGGAGATTGGAGTCAATGTAGGCTCAATTTCCTCCTCTATTTGCATAAGGTAAATTTCGAGGACGAAATTTCTTATAGAGGGGGAGAATTGTAACAACCCGAAATTTGAAAAAAAATATATAATTGTAATTTGAGGTTTTAATTAACTAATTTGGTGAAATTTGGGGACTAAATTAAAAGATTTTAAAAATTTGTAGCTTATTTTAGAGTTAAAGAAAATTTAGGACCAAACCCTGAATTTACCCAAGAAAATTTGGTGAAGTTTGGTATTATATACGGTAATTGGTTTCTGAAAAATCAGAAACCAATTGCTCTTAAATTGAGCCTAAACTTCTTTCCCCAACGTCAACTTCCGACAACGATCCCGACGCCGTCCGAATTTTGATCGTCGTTTTGAAACCACCATCGTGTTCATCATCGAGCGAGGAACAAACCTCTTAAATTAATTGAAGCGAAACGCCGGGAATTTCCAGTCAAAGTCTCGATGTTTTTTTAGCTCAATCACCGAGAAAATCTTAAATTCATCGTCCATCGTTGCTCCGTTTACGACACCTCCCGCACCATCGTGTTCCTTGTACCGTTCTGAGTCCGCCGGTGTCATCCTCGATCTCCGTCGACGGCGGCGCGTGGGGAGGTGAAGCGGTCAAAGTTTCCGATTTGATGAAATCGAGCTTTCCGCCGTTCAAAAATTTGAACCGATCTTTGTAAGTATCTCAAAATCGATCAAAATAATTTTTAGAAATTTTCCGTGAATTTTTCGCTGCCAGAAACGATCCCACGCGCTGCCACTGCGCGTGGGGAAGCTCAAAATGACCGGTTATTTTCAATGGTTGACCGGTTTGACCCGACCCGTTGACCGTTGACCGTTGACTGTTGACCGTGATCGGGTGACATTTTAGTAATTATTTTGAAACTGGTGATATATTGGGAATTAATTCGAAAATGGTGCTATTTTTGTATTTTTTTTAAAAAATGCTATTTTCGTAATTTTGAAAAAAAAAATATTAATTTCGTAAAATAGTTGACCACTTTTGACCAGAACTTTGACCGGCTATTAAACAACCGTTAATCTTTTTCGAGAATACTTATCCTGACATTTTTCGACGTCCTGAATCTGTTTTTGGGGTCCGTTTCACAAAATTCAAACCCGAAAGTCTTCGAATTGTTAGTCAAACCTGTTGACTTTGATTTTGACCTAGAATTCAGAATTTCGAAAGGTCATATTTTATGTTTTCGACGTCCTGAATATGATTCCGAAGTCGTTTTGTCAAATTCTGACCCAAAATCCCCGAATCAAGCATTTGAACCCAAAAAGGCTTAGTATTTTAGTATTTGGATTATTTATTTGAGAATTGGATAAGGAATTGATTCAGTAAAATATTTTATGAAGGTACTCATGTTTCACCTGAACGAAGATCAGTTAGGTCTGGAGTTATTCATTCGTTAGATCAGCCTGAACCGCGTACTACGAGAATTACTGGTAGGTTTCCGTATATTATTTAAATAATATTTAGATTATTTATATTATGATTCCAATATGGATTTTTCCAATTCGTAGGATCTAGCATTGCAGCAGAGCGTGATTGACAAACCCAGTAATAAGCTTCCCTATCTGATTTCTCAGACTGTTACAGGTGTGTTTCATGACAATGTTATTTTACTATTTAAAAAAAATATTATTTGAATTATTTTAGATTGGTGATAATTCATAATAATGTTATGACATGATACTTGATTCCCGAATATTGATTTCCTGATATCTTATTTCTGTATTTCGGTATATGGTTTTTTTAAAGCATGAATTATTCACCAATTTTACTTGAATGCATACTTGTTTATTACTGACATTGGGGGAAATATTGTTGGAGAAAGAATACTTGCAGGCTCCTCGACTTTGTGCTCAGGGCCTTACTGGACGTGACGGGGTGTATGGTTCTGGGGAACCTACACATTTTGTTCGTGACGGATGGAGGTAGTGTTCATATTTTAAATAAAACAAACATGTTTGATGAAATGATTTCACTGAAATATTTTATTAGTATGTTTTTATACATTGTTTGAAGCACACTGGGCTTTTTAGCTCATTCTATAGTTTTTACCCTTTTTCAGATAACAGTAGACCGTAAGCTAGCAGATTTGGCATCAGGGGAGATCAACTACTTATTTTGTACGACCATATATCTCTATATGTTTTTCGGTTATATTTGGTGACATGTATTTGCTATCGTTTTGGATATATCTGTATTATTAATACATTTTGTTATGTATTATATCTAATGTATTGTAAGATATTTTAAAAAAACCTCTGAATGGGACATGTGACCACTTAGGTTTGGGTCTAACTTACAGACCGAGTCTGGGGGGTTACAGGTGCAGTATCCCTCGAAGAGCCCACCGACAAATCAGATGTACGCAAATGTAGGTTCACAAGTAATGCAACCTCATACCGGTTATATCCGTAACGTATTGATAACTCCGTAAAAAGGTCATATTTTGGGACCTTTTCACTTAAGTTATTGAATGTCTAAGAGCCCATTTAGGATCATTTAGATGTATTTAGGAGCATATAGCTGCATGAGGTGGAATTCTATTTGCCGTGGCATTTTATTTTGTTATCGGTGTTGTTTTATGGGGAAGGTGTTTGTTTGATGATGTGCAGGATTTGATAGCAAGGAAAAGAAAAAAAAAGGAAATGCCGTGGCATAATAAGATTGCTTAGCAGAATGAAAATGTCGACCTGGATTGGCATTTCGAGAGCGAACAAAATGAAAGAAGATATTTTTAGAGCCAACTGTCCCTATTTTCACGGGATCTCTGATCATGACCGAGAAATCTGCCTGGATCAGGGCAGATCCTTACCTGCCCAGTCAACCACCCAGGCTGGACCATTGCCAGCTACCCAACAGAATCATTACTAGCTCTACCCGATCATCACGTGAATTAAACATGATTTGGGGTATCTTTAGAATTTTGACACAAACCTTTAGGGTTTTCTCCCCCTATAAATAGAGGATGAAGCCACAATGGAAATGGGACTTTTGACAAGCCTACAAGAGCCTAAAATTCGGAGAAAACGTTCTCCATCAATTCATTTTGTCATGGCATTTCTCCGTGACAAGCTTGAGGGAGTGGCGTTCTAGGCCTCCGAGAGGAGCTAGCTCGTTGGGAGCAGTTCATGGTGGTTGAGGGAAGCTCTAGCAGTGCACGCTGAAGGCTTTTTCTCCTCCCCTTAGATCTTTGCTTTCATATTTTGTTATTCGGGTTGTAAGGAACGAATGATACTTGCTTTGTGCTTGGTTATTTCGTACCCCACCATGAACTAATCCTATTTGGTGGGAGTTCGCTTGGATGTTTAACTTTTTATTTCAATGAATGGTTATTTTTCTATGCTTTATTTTGTTTTGTTTATGAAACTTAATACCTTAAGGTTGTAGGAGCTACGAGAGTAGTCTTTTCTTAGGAGGTTTTTAGGGTTTGAGAGAATACCTTGGCAAAACATCCTTAGTGTTCGAGAGAAACTAGGGAGGAACTACATAAACAGAAGGGGTTCTAGGTAGTAACTAGGCCTAATCCACCTTAGAGATAAGGATATGATTTCATTCGACTAAAAAGAGTGGTGCTTGAACGTTGGTTAGATGTTAATACTGCCGCAAAAAGGTATTGCCGAGACATATCCTGTTATCTGGACCAATAGGATCACTGCAGGGGTTTACGCCAATCGGTTTTGCCAGGGCATCTTCAATCTGTCGAGTCCCTTACTAGAGATAGCTTATGGCACCTTAGGAGACTCTATAGGGCAGACTAGGCATAGAAGTAAAACCATTCTAAGAAGTAAACTTAGGTTTTCCAGATTGACTCCCATCACTCATTCCCATAGTAGCTTGTCGTGTGAGAAAGACAAAGTCCTATCAATTAAATATTATATTTACATTTCATTTTGCCTTGGTATTTCCATTTGTTTGCACTGAATACATTTCATTTTGCCACAACATTATCATTTGTATATACCTTTATTAACTTTACTTAGGTGACAAAGTAAAGTGTCGTGACAAACTTATTTGATTTCCCCCAATCCCTGTGGAGAACGATACTCACTCATTACTTTATTACTTGTTCGATTGTGTATACTTGCACACATATCCACATCATATTTTAGTACTCACAAACAGCGGAAACGTATCTCCATAAGTGTTTCATCAACCGGCCACTACAACAAAACTGTTCTGTAGCGGTGTTTCGAGAGTAAATGTAACATCCTCAATACCGGGTTAGTGACTAAATTGGAAAGTTTCAGATTTTGGTGATTAAAATAGAATGAATAAATAGTATAAAGATTTATATGTAAATGATTGTGTAGGATTGAATTGAAAGGAAGAAGGAATGGAAGGGCAAAAGAGTCATTTGTAAGGAAAATTAATTAAAGAAGGGATAAGGATATATATGAGTACAAGTGGAATGAAAAGAAGAGAACACCAAAGCCTTCCAGAGTTATCTTCTTCTTCTTTCTTCCTTGTACGTGTGAACCAAAGCAAAGGTAAGATTTCTGATTATTGAGTTTCTTGTTAAATTTAATATTAGGTTTTGATTATTAGATGATAACTAAGCTTAAGGAAAGCTTAAGTTATCTTAACATCAAAGGATGATTGAGTTAGGAGAGATTTAAGATTTGAAGTTCTTAAATGAAATCTTGGAATAGAGTTCATAACTAGAATTGAAAGTTAAATTTGACTTGTCATCAATCTAGTTAAGATATACGAAGTGTTAAAAACAGAATTCAAACATGTTGATTTATTAATGTAATTCTTGAATTTCATATAAAGGATAGGATTTGAAGGTTTAAGATGAAATAAATGAGTATAAATTGGTTTAAGGATGTGTACTAGAGTTAAGAATGAAAAAGGGGATTAAACATAAAGGATTTAATCCAAATGAATGAACTTTCGGGTTCAAAAAGAGGATTCTGGGCAAAGTGCACCGATGCACATTCATAGTGCATCGATGCATCAAGGTTAAAACCAAGAAATTGTATGAATGTGCATTGATGCATTGGTAGTGCATCGATGCACTCTTTTAAAATAAAGACATCGAATGCGATTCGTGCATCGATGCATAAGTAGTGCATCGATGCATCCCATTAATAGTAAAACATCGAATGCAATTGGTGCATCGATGCATAAGGAGTGCATCGATGCATCCCAACAATAATACTACATCTAATACCTTTTATGCACCAATACATCAGTAGTGCATCGATGCATACCTTCATTAAAAGATGAAATTAACTTTTGTCTTAGTCTAATGAGTGAATCATTAGAGTATATTAGTTATAATACTGATATAGATCCATGTGCGATTATGTAGATACTAAAAGTAAGCTTATTCCGGAATGATCAAAGGATTAGAATCGAATCAAAGCAAAGCTAAGGTAAGTGCATACTATATGTATATTATAATGGAATAAGACTTGTGAGAAGTCTAATCCCTATGTTGATTTTTATAATACAGTAGTTGTGAACATGCATACATGATAATTATTGTGATACATGCATAAGATATATATATGTTCATGTGATATGATATGTGATATGACATGTGATATGAGAACATGATATGAAGTGACATGAGCTACATGATCACAAGAGAAATGACATGAGCTACATGATCACAAGAGAAATAACATGAGTACATGAACATGTGAAATATAAGAATAATGTCCATAGTATATGATATGAGAATTATAGGTGTAATTGGCATTCCAAGAGTCGAGGGTATAATAGTCCTTCGAGACGTAGTCCTTCGGGATGTAGGAGTCCTACGGGACGAATACTGAACTAAGGTTCAGTGCCCCATGAGGGAATAGATACGAGCTGTGGTGACAGTATTAGTGCACAACCTCAATGCACTCACATACCTCTATCTCAATAAGATACATGGGCTATGCAATTGAAATACCGATTTACAGTGAAAGTGATACAAGAAGGTAAGTTTCGTATGTGCATTATATGTTATCGTGCGATAGATACATGCATATTGAAATGTCATGATCCAATGGTAAGTATGAACATTCATAAGTTTATTGTTGCATATTCATTTATTGCCTCACTAAGTCTATGACTTAGCGTGTATGTGATTTACACGTAGGTACCAAGAATCAGAAAAAATGGAAATAGAAGTAGCACGGACAACAATACTACTAAGAGATCAGATCAGAAGTAATTGACAAAGTATGTACTTGGTTATGTATAGAGTGTTGTCATGTAATAAGTGTTAATTACGAATACTCTGATCGATTTTGTATTTTATGGTTTTATGTAAATTAATGTGTTTCGTTTTAATGAAAGTCTTAAAAATTTCCGGGATTTTCTATAAGAGTCAAGGTTTTGAAAAGTCAATGTGACACCTCAGACTTGTATTCGGGTCGGATATGAGTTAAGGGTGTTACATTTAATGGTATCAGAGCTACGGATTAGTCGATTCTCGGCATAAACCGAATTCTAGAGTGTCTTATAAGGTATACATGCCAATAAAATAGTGAAAACTTCTTATCTGATGGAATAGTAAGTATGTTGTTTTGCTAATAGAACTATATGGTTGTATTTTTATAGATGTCCGGACAAAGTAGATCTAGAAATGAAGCGGGAGACGATAGACCCGCTGAAAGCAGTAATTCACCTGCCCTGGCCAGGCAAAGTGAAGAATAGACATCCTCTGGAATGCCTGTCAATGATCAAGATATATTCTTTAGAACGTTAGATGCGGTATTGACGCGTTTCCAACCTCCTGTTACTTCAACTCCAAAAATAAATGTTGCGAAAGAGTTGAAGGGATTGGGAGCTCCAGAGTTTAAAGGGGAAGCCAATGAAGGTCCTGTTATTGCGGACCTTTGGCTTAATGACATGAAAGTCATGCTTACGGGACTTCATTGTTCCGATGCTGAGAAGCTGGATGGAGTAATTTCCTTGTTGAGAGGACAAGCAAGGATCTGGTGGACCAATGTTACATTGAAGATGTCTAACGCCCAAGTAACTTGGTCTTTATTTTTAGAAGAATTCAAGCATAAGTACATCAGAGATCAATTTGTTCGTCAAATGAAGCAAGAGTTCATGAATCTGAAGCAATGGAATCACACTGTATATGAGTATGAGTGTGAATTCAATAAGTTGAGCCGCTTTGCTGCTGAGCTAGTTCCTACTGAAAAGGATGCTTGTGAGTGGTTCGTAGAGGGTTTACGTCCTCGGTTAAAGGAAATGTTGATTGTCTTGAATTTATCATCATTTCAAGAAGTAGTTAACCGTGCCAAGGCTCTGGAAAGAGCTCAGAACGAGAGATTTGAAAATTCGAGAGCTCAGACAGTCAAAAGATCGGGTGCTTCTTCGAGTTTCGCACCATCAAAAAGGGGTAAAGATACTGGTTTTCGACCCCATGTTAGATCAGAATCAATGGCATCCTCCGCTAGAAGATCAAATCAAATGAGAGGTAGACAAACTCAGTCAGTGGAATCTGGAGCTGGGAGAACTAATCAGAGTCAAGCCAGACAATTCCCGCATTATGGAAAGAATCATTTAGGGGTATGTCGAATGATTTCTAGAGTCTGCTTTAGATGTGGAGACGCCGGACATTTCGTTAGAGATTGTCCAATGTTAACCAGTGAATCTGTACAGCCAGAGAGGTCTGTTTCTGTAGCCAGAGGGGAAGAGGTAGAGGCAGAGGAAGAAGTCAGTCAGAGTCCTCTGCTCAACAGGAGATACACTCCACTGCTCGAGTGTATAACCTCAAGACCAATGAGGATTGTGATGACCCAGATATTATAACAGGTACCTTTCTATTGTTTGACAAAGGTATTGTATTGATTGATCCGGGGTCTACATATTCATATATTACTAGTACGTTAGTAAGAGAATTGAACATTCCTTTAGAAACTACTAGTAATGAAGTAATAGTGACGAATCCACTAGGGCACAGTACTCGGGTAAATATGGTGAGCCGAGGGTGTCCCATACGGATTCAGGGAATTGAATTTCCTGCTAATCTGATGGAATTACCTTTTGACGAATTCGAAGTGATACTGGGGATGGATTGGTTATATCGTTATTACGCTAATGTCGATTGTAGATTGAAAAGAGTGACGTTGAGAAGTTCTGAAGGAATAGAAGTTATTGTATTTAGTGAAAGATGGAATCCATTAGCAAGTGTGATTTCAGTAATGACTGCAAAGAAGTTACTGCTACAGGGATGTCAAGGGTTTATTGCTAATGTACTGGATGTTAGAACCAATGAGAAAGGGATTGAAGAGATTCCTGTAGTCAGAGAGTTTCTCGATGTATTTCCTGCAAGTTGCCAGGTTTACCTCCTGATAGAGAGGTAGAATTCCAGATTGAGATAATACCAGAAACAACGCCCATTGCAATGCACCATACAGAATGGCTCCAAAGGAATTACAAGAATTAAAGATTCAATTAAAGGAGTTATTGGACAAAGGGTTTATTAGACCAAGTGTATCACCTTGGGGAGCTCCAGTTCTATTTGTAAGAAGAAAAGATGGATCAATGCGTCTTTGTATCGATTACAGACAACTCAATAAAGTGACCATCAAGAACAAGTATCCACTTCCCCGAATTGACGATTTATTTGATCAATTAAAGGAAGCTTCAGTGTTCTCAAAAATTGATCTAAGTTTGGGTTATCATCAATTAAAGATTCAAGAAAAAGACATTTCAAAAACGGCGTTTAGAACAAGATATGGTCATTATGAATTTATCGTGATGCCGTTTGGAGTTACGAATGCACCAGCTGCTTTTTATGGATTTATGAACAGAATTTTCCAACCGTTTGGATCAGTTTGATGTGGTGTTTATTGATGATATTTTAATATATTCAAAGTCAGAAGAAGAAGCATAGTTCACACTTACAGATTGTTTTACAGATTTTACGAGACAAGAGCTTTATATTAAATTCTTAAATGAATTCTGTTTGAATGAAGTGGCATTCCTTGGACATGTAATTTCTGCAGAAGGAGTTCGAGTGGATCCCCAAAAGTTAAAGCTATTCTGGAGTGGAAAGTTCCAAAGAATGTATCGGAAGTTAGAAGTTTTCTGAGGTTAGCTGGTTATTATCGAAGGTTTGTTAAAAACTTTTCGATTATAGCATTACCCATGACTAAACTGTTGAAAAAGGAAGTAAAATTTGTTTGGATTCAAGAATGTCAAGAGAGTTTTTGAAAAGTTAAAGAAGATTCTTACAGAAGCTCTAGTGTTAGTTCAACCCGAGTCTGGAAAGAACTTTATAGTGTATGATGGTTCATAGTGGTTTGGGATGCGTATTAATGCAAGAAGGCAAAGTGGTAGCCTATGCTCGAGACAACTAAAACCGCACGAGAAAAATTATCCAACATACGACCTAGAGATGGTGGCAGTAGTGTTTGCTTTAAAGATCTGGCGTCACTACTTGTATGGTGAAAAGTGCTACTTGTATACGGATCACAAGAGCTTAAAATATTTGATGACTCGGAAGATTTGAATTTAAGACAAAGAAGATGGGTGGAATTTCTCAAGGATTATGAAGTGGTGATTGATTTCCATCCTGGAAAGGCAAATGTGGTAGCTGATGCCTTGAGTCGAAAGATGTTTATAGCTTTGCGAACTCTTGATGCTAGATTATCGTTAAGAGAAGATGGTGCAATTTGTACAGAATTGACAGTCAAGCCCGTTTGGCTAAATCGAATTAAAGAATTACAAGTTAAAGATGAAAAGTGTTTAAAGAGGATACAACAGATAAAGAATGAGAGGGTACGGATTATGAGATTAAGTCTGATGAGAACTTATTATCAAGAAAGATTATAATTCCGGATGATGATGAATTAAAATGATTGTTAACGGAAGCTCATTGTAGTCCATTGACAATGCATCCGGGAGGGAACAAAATGTATATGGATCTTAAGAGTCGATATTGGTGGCCGGGAATGAAGAAAGACATTTCGGAATTTGTATCAAAGTGTTTGACTTGTCAACAAGTTAAAGCTGAACATCAAGTTCTGTCAGGATTGTTACAACCAATTTCAATTCCTCAATGGAAATGGAAAACATACGATGGATTTGTGACGGGTTTGCCTTTAACTCTGAACAAAAAGGATTCAATCTGGGTAATCGTGGATAGATTGACTAAGTCAACCCATTTATTCCAGTACGAACTGATTCTCCATGGATAGGTATGTTGAATTGTATATTAGAGAGATTATACGATTGCATGGTGTACCTATTTCCATAATTTCTGATCGAGATCCTAGATTCACATCACGATTTTGGAAGTCATTACATGAAGCACTGGGAACTCGGTTAACTTCAATACAGCGTTTCATCCTCAAACTGATGGTCAATCCGAGCGAACTATTCAAATTCTGGAGGAGATGCTAATAGCTTGTGTCATTGAATTCAAAGGATCGTGGGAATGTATTTACCAATTGCTGAATTTGCATACAACATAGTTATCAGTCAAGCATCAAATTGCTCCCTATGAAGCTCTTTAAGAAGAAGATGTCGTCGCCCCCTTGACTGGTATGGACTTAAGGATCGAGGAGTTATTGTCCTGAGTTGATTAGAATACGGAAGAGAAAGTTCAAGTAATTCAGAATAATCTGAAAGCTGCAGCTGATAGACAGAAATCG
>NW_024062465.1:0-157327 GCF_006381635.1 Hibiscus syriacus
GACACTAACACAAGACACTTACGGCTATCTTAGCCACACTTGCCCGACTCACGACCAAGTTGAAAGATTTGATGAAATCGTGAGAGAACGACAAGACCACAACTAGATCTACCAAACCAGAATCCAAGACCAAACAATATTGAACTTTTGGTACCCAGGCGAGAACACCACGTTTCCAAGCCCCGACTCTTGCAAAACCAAAGTTCATGATCCCTTCTTTCAAAGGAACAATGATCCGAAAGGTACATCGATTGGAAAGAAAAGTTGATCTCATCTTCGCATACCATGACTACCCCCAAGCTAAACAAGTTCCCCTCATCACCATGCAATTCGAAGGATATGCTCGAACTTGGTGGATGCAAACAAGGAAAAAGATCCAGAACTTCCAAATTCCAACAATCACTTCTTGGACCGACCTCAAACAAACCATGAGGAAGCGATTTCTACCGACACATATACACGAGAAGTTAAACTACGACACACCGACTTCGACAAGGTAAAGTTCAGTTGAAGACTACTACAAGGAGATGCAGTCCTTACTCAATAGGGCTAACATAACCGAAAAGAAGAGGTCACCGTGTCAAGATTAGTCGTCGACTTGAACTCAACATCACTGATCTTCTTGACCTCCATGGGTACGAAAACCTTGAAGTACACTAAAGAAAGCAATGACAAACGAAGCACAATCCAGAGAGATTTCGAGAACATTACCAAGGTACTTCATCCTCTTACCAGGTAATCATTCAAATCCTTCCTCATCTTCTGCTCCATCTTCTCTGAAAAAGCCAAGAGACAAACCTGACAATGAGAAAGAACGACCAGCAAAGAATGACACACTTCCAGCCCCTAAGATCAATTTGTGAGAGGTAGGGAAATCAAAAAAGAAAAAGTTGAGAAAGAGGCAAAAGAAAAAGAGGTCACTATTACAAAAGCCAAAAGCATAATGACCCATGGAGTGATGAACCTAATTGTTAGAAGAAAAGTGACTCAAATCTACGTGTGAGCACAAAAGAATTGAGAGAGAACCTTCTTTACAAACAACCTTTCATCCTTGTTCGCTTTAGAGAATCAACTGTTTCGATTTCTAACATTAACAAGGATTTGCCTAGTGTTTTCATCTTTGTTACAGGATTTTCGAGAAGGTTAGGGATCCACCTGACGATTACCACTGAAAAAAGGAAACAACACCAAACCAATCTAATTCAAGGTTCCATCATACCTCGTCAAACATAATCTCGAAGAAACCAAAGAGTTAGATTTGTTACAAAAAGGATACATCCATGAAAGCCTTAGTCGTAACGTCATCTTAATGACGAAACATGACTTGAACACTCCACTTGCTTTATAGTTCGTGCACAGGGAATCCATGTAAATGAGAAAGTAAAGCAACACGAGACTGGCCCACACCATCTTCCATCGCTAAGAGTTGTCGAATAGTGCTAGGTGACCCTCCTGACGGGTTTACCAACTGAAAGCCCTAATCACTATGTCATATTAATAAAGAGTCACGATTTACGAGAGTCCAAAGGTAGTATTTTATTACTCATTTAATGACATTGTACTTCTTCTCCTTCTTACAAGGTAAGGCTCGTGAAGTTGTCATCCATACTAAACACAACTCCTTTAAGTGCGTAATATACCGAGGTAAGCAAAACACAGTAGACGATACACTACCACGAAGGTATACTCTTACCTATCAAACTCATACTACTATTCCGAGAATTGAATATCAAAGATGTATATCACGATAACTCGGATATTTCTGATATTTTACCCATACTTTTAAAAGTGTTTTTAATGAGCTTTATCTTGTATATGAGTTTCATTGCCAACTAAACAAGTTCTACAGTCCACAATATCCTCCTAGGAATCATTAATTCATGAACCACACTTAGAAGACTTAAGGGATTACTTTAACAACCAGTTGACATGGTTTTTAAACACTCATTCTCACCACACACGAATAAAACCATGGAGAAATTATCTGAAATAATCATACAGAAGCCACAGTGGCCGCGCCATGTTGAATTTCAACCAAAACATCATATTGCAAGACTTGTATGGAAATAGGATTTCAAGACTACAAGAAATCAGTTCCTACAAAGAAGAAACCTCGACTAAAACGCAAAAGACACACACATTGATCCTGGTAAATGTTCACAAGTTTTTCTTTCAACACATCTAAATCTCTTTTTTTTGAATTTTCAGATTCGAGGACGAATCCTTTTGAGGAGTGGGGGAATGATACATGCACCAGAGTCCATAATACATGCTTCTTTGGACTAATGTTTCTACTCGAACCTATTAGAAGAACAAAGTCTCGAAGATTCAAAGCATATCTATTCGGTAAGCATAATGTGAATGAATTATTAAACTATTCTAATTTTGCTCCCTTTAATGTTTCAGATTCAGGTCGAATCTTTTTGAAGAAAGGGAGGATGATACATGCATCACAAGGCTCACATCAAAGGAAGAAGTAATAACTCTTCCAAATGATCCACTCGTCCAAGCTTTGGAAAAGAAGATCAGAACAGTAGCAGACTTGAGACGACTTTTTGAATGGGATCCTGATCTTATTTGGTCAAATATATTCTGGAGATACAACCGTCTGTCTCTTATCTTTCCAACGGTTCTTGAATCGTATCAATCCGATATCGGGAACTCAAGATATGGCCATTTTACTGAAGACGGTGCATGCTGAAAATCCTATACGGGATTTTGTAAATATTACGAATTTTCAATATTTTTATTGATTATTTGTAATATAACTTAATATATGATGATGAATTATCTATTAGGATTAGATTTATTATTTTATTAGGAATTAAGGTTGGGTTAAAATATTATCTTTAGTTATTATTATTTTATTAGGAATTAGAGTTAAGACATGTTTAGTTTATTATTATTTTATTCATTAGTTATTTAGGACCTTTAGAACTCAGCCCCTATATAAAGGAGGCTTCATTCTACTTTGTAAATCAGATTTCTTTGATCAATAATACAACAAGAGTTTGTTTTTGCAAGTGCTGATTGCCTTGTGCCTTCGAAGCTTCTTCTCATGGAGTTCTTTCAAGTTCTTGTAAGGGAGATTAATATTCACACTCCAATTTGCCTTGTCATCGCGACTAGGAGGGTTGGTTAGAGCCATTTATCGTGTTTGCCTTTTCATCGCGACTAGGAGGGCTCGATAGGACACTTATCCATCTATTATCCACAAATCCATTCGCACCATCAATCATCTTTACCGTTCACCTTCATAAGGGAGATCTTCTGATTTCTTTATTATCTTATTTCATCTTTCGTTTATTTATCTTTTGTTTATTTTATTCTATCTTATGGCCTTGATTCCAGCACATAAAAGAAACCCTAAACAATCCTAGCGACTGCCGCCACCTTTCCCTATTCATCCCCTTGTTCTTCATCAAGTCTAGAGCTTTCTAGGTTTGATTCTTCAACAAGAGCAACGTTCATCAATCCGCCACCGCTTCCCTATCAGTATTTCCAAACCTCATTACGACTCTTTACCGTAAGAAGAAGGCGCCCAAGGAACAATTTGATGAGATATTGCTTGGGATGGCTGGTATTTCAAAGGCCAAGATTCTTATGTTACTTGGATTTAAAGAAAATAATGAAAAGAGAAAGAGGAGAACACTTCTCGTTCTGATATAACCCCAAATGCCAGAGCAAAACTAGATGTCCTAGAGGAGGTCGCTAAGGGATCCCAATAGCATGTCGAGCAGTTGACCAGCAACATGATGACCTTCTTTACATATGTAAAGCGCCGATATGAGTTTATCGTGAATGCTTTCATAGATATTCTCCACACATTATTTGATATCCCAGTATTCACTGCTACGCTCTTGTAACCATATGAAAATTTCGAAGCATCTGAAGATGCTCACCAGCCCGCTGATGAGGCAGAACAAACTGATTCATTTCATTCTGTGCCAACTACCAAATGTCGAGAAGAATAACTCTAGCTTTGAACTGTACCAGAACCCCCGCAGCCTATAGAGCCACTGGAGGATGAACAATCAGAATTGCCGCAACAAATTCCTTTGTGAAGGAGTCGATGCCGATTGAAGAATGTGTCTACGCGTGAGAAGCCTCAGCTACCTTCAATCCCAAAAGGACCTAGTACTCCCCTACTGCACCAGCGTCAGACTTTGAACATTAAGACCCGTACAACTGTGCAATCGCACACGTCGTACGACCGTCGCACCACCACCAGCATAAAGTCAAGGTACCTTGCATTGTATTTCATTTCATAGCATGTACTCTAGTTTTACCTTAGTTTTTATTTAGCCTTGAGGATAATGCTTCTCTCAAGTTTGGGGGAGGTAGGGTATCTCAAATCATTGCATGATAGTATTAGTATAATGAATATACCATGACATTAGTAAGTGTTAGAATTAGTTTTTTTGAATAAATTAAGGATGCCCGATGATGATGAATTCTTTATGGTTAGAATTGAATGTATATGACTATTTAGGATGATAGAACCAACTCTAGGACTTTTTTTTTGGAACCTTTGAATACACGATTGTATGTTTTCCATGCTTAAGAAACTTAGCAATTTTTTATAAAAGAACTCTTGAATGCCTTCGCATAAAACTTTGATATTGAATGATGAAAACCCCGCATAATTTTTTTTGATGAAATTATGAATAAATGCTTCAGCATATCTGTAAAGGGACACTCAGCTATGCCATGACATTGCCTAGAAATGCATATAAATAAATGGCATCCATGGAATATGAGTGAATGGAAGTAGTCACAGGATGACTCTACCTGACTAGCTCAGGGGTGGAATGTATGCTCCATTTCACCTAGAGTGTGGAATGATAAGTGTGATGGACTCCCCTCGTAGCAGTGCTAATGAAAGAAAAAAAACAACCTGGGAGAAAAACTTGTAAATGTCATGGCAAAATGAGATTGTTTGCTTAAAAAATTTCTAGATTTGTTAAGCATGGACTTAATACAATAACACGCACACACTACACAAAGGATCTTGCCCTAGGGACCAATACTTGATTTCTCAAACTAGTCTAGCATGTTGAAGCCAAATGTTCTGAGGGCTGAAATTCTATTCCATATAACTATTATGCTTCTGAACTTACCATGCTATTTTTTTATTTTGCTTAATACTATCCATTGCTTGAGGACATGCAATAACTTAAGTTTGGGGGTGTGATAACTCCGTAAAAGTTTATATTTGGGACCTTTTCACTTAAGTTATTAACTGTCTAAGAGCCTATATAGGATCATACAAATGTATTTAGAGCATATAGTTGCATGTGGTGGAAATACATTTGTCGTGGTATTTTATTTTGTAATCGGTGTTGTATTATGAGGAAGGTGCTTATTTGGTGATGTGCAGGTTTTGGGAGCAAGGATAAGAAAAAGAGAAGTGTTGTGACATGATGAGACTGTTGAGCATAATGTAAATGCCGAAACAGTTGTATTTCAGAGCAACAAGATGAAAGAATATATTTTTCAGAGCCACTGTCCCTATTTCACATGTCCTCTACCACCAGTCACCCGAGAGGAGACATCTACCTGAGGGGACCATTCCCTATTGCAGCTGATTCTGGACCACACCCTGCTGCAGTCTGATCTTGTCTGGTACTCGGCCAACTGCTAGAGGAGACCACGACCATATTTGCTCACTCTTCATGTGAATAAAGCATGTTTGGGTATCCTAGGAATTTTAACACAAATTCCTAGGTTTATTCTCTACCTATAAATAGGAGATGAAGCCACAATTGAGAAAAAGACTTTACATATGTAGCCTTGAGCTAGAAATTTAGAGAGAAAAAGTCTCTTATTTTTTCGCCAATCTTATTTTCATGGCATTCTTCCATTAACAAGCTAGAGGGAGTGGCGAGCTAGGCGTCTGAGAGAGCTAATGAGCCGAGGTAGTCCGTGGTGGCCGAATGGAGCTCCTGCAGTACACGTCGAAGGTTTTCCTCATTCCCTTTGCTGTTTGCTTTCATTTATATCATTTGGGTTGTATGGAACGAATTAACTTCTTTTTTGTGCTTGAAACATTCGAACCCCACCATGAACTAGTCTTATTTGGTGGGAGTTCATTTTGGATATTTTAGTTTTACTTTAATAAATGGTTTTTTTTATGATGTTATTTGTTTTGTTTATGATGCTTAATGCCTTAAGGTTGTAGGAGCTATGAGAGTATCCATTCCTTAGGAGATTGCTTAGTGTTCGAGAGAATGACTAAGAAGTATGTCTATAGTGTTCGAGAGAAACTAGGATGATCCACATAAGCAAAGGGTTCTAGGTAGTAACTAGGGCTAATCCACCCTAGAGATGAGGCTAAGATTTCAATCGATTAAAAGGAGTAGTGCTTGATCGAGAGGTTAGATGTTAGTGTTGTCGCTAAAAGGTGTTGTCGTGACATATCATGTTATCTGGACATATAGATCCCTGCACTAGCTAATGCCAATACGTTTGCCACGACATCTTGAATCTGTCGAGTCCCTTGACTAGAGATAGCATAGGGAACCCTTAGTAAACTCTGTCGAGCAGATAAGGCATATAAGTAAGACCATTCTGAGAAGTATACTTAAATTTCCCAAGTGACTTCTATCATTCATTGCCATTGTAGCTTGTTGTGTGAGGAGTCTAAAGTCCTTATGATTAAATCCATTGTTTATATTTTGTTTTGCCTTTACATTTTAATTGATTTCACTACACTCAATTACCTTTTCAAGAGATTTGTATCCATTTTGCCACAACATCTCCATTTGTGGCGCATTACATTACATCATCATTCCATTCCCACCAACATCCATTTCATTTTGCCATAGCATTCTCATTTGTGAATACCATTAGCTATACTTAGTTACTTTAGAATAGAGCATAAACTTTACTCAAGATCTCTCCAATCCTTGTGGATACGATACTCACTCATCACTGTATTACTTGTTCGATTGTATACTTGCACATATTGTGCGTCCATATTTAGTACTCACAAAACGCGGACACTATTGAAGATGTCCCCAATTGATGAGAGGGAAAAAAATAGCAGAGTAAGCAATTTAAGTGGAATGAGAATAACTAAAAGATGAAATCAAAGCTATGAAAGAAGACGTAGCATATATGGGATAAATGCTAAAGAGCTAAGTCTGGTTCCTGATTTAGTGCTACCACCCAATTTAAAATTCCAGATTTCAAAAGTTTGATGGAACAAAATGTCTTTCTGCACAGATTCCTATGTTCTGTAGAAAATGACCAGCTATGTGGGGATGATCAACTGTTGATCCACTATTTTCAAGAGAGCCTGGAAGGATCGGCCATCCGTTAGTACAATTAGTTGAGCATGGCTCAAATTAAATCCTGGAAGAACTTGGTTAAAGCTTTTCTAGAGCAGTATAAGCACGTAAAAGATGTGAGGCCTAATCGAATCATGTTGCAAAGCATGGAGAAGAGGTCTAACGAAAGCTTCAGCAATATTCCAGAGGTGAAAGATGTGACTTTACAAGTTCATCCACCGCTTGAGAAAGAAGAAACCAATATGCTCTTTGTAAACACTCTGAGAGCTCCGTTCTTTGGCCACCTCATAGGAAATTCATCCAAGAGTTTTGTTGATGTGGTCACAGCAGGAGAGATGATCGAAATGTGATCAAGAATGAGAAGCTTGACGCTAGCAAGAAACCACCAATGAAAAGAAAGGATAATGAGGTCAATAACGTGAGGAAGTATGAATCCAACAACATTATTGTGTCTCAACCTTAAGAAACGGGTCGTCTATATAGAACTCTGCCAAATAAGGTGTGAGAGAACCAAGACAAGAGAGGGAAAGGCTTCAATTTGACCCGATCTCTATGATCTACAAAGAATTGTTTCAGATCTTACATGATAAGCATGTGGTGTTGCCTTACCACACTTCACCGATGCAGCCTCCTTACCCTAAGTGGTATGACGCTAATACCCAGTACGAATATCACGTGGGGGCTTCAAAGCATTCAATAGAAAATTGCATTGCCTTTAAAAAGATTGTACAAATATTAAGGCAAAGGAATGTCATCAACTTTGGTGAAGTGAGCAACCCAATGTGGTTCAAAATCTATACCGAACTATGCAGGGAAGTGGTCAATGCAATTATCGAGGAGAGTAAAAAAGATTATAATCGAGGTGAATGAGGTGAAGTCACTCATGCATTGGGTGTGGAGGCAGATGATCAGGTGGGTTTGTTGTCCTTTATTGTCGACAAGAGTAAGCATGCATGCTAGTATCACAGTTGTGAGGGCCATACTATACATGATTGTGCTGAGTTCCGAGCTTTGGTGAAAAGGTTGATGGATAACAAGGAAATGGAATTTTACCAAGACGCTGCTGAAGAGAAAGAAATAGAGATTTGTGCGTCTGAGGGTTCATCCAAGGGAGTCTGCAATGCCAACTGTCCTCTGGTCATCACTACAAAAACTCGTATGGCAGAGAGACTAACTCCTAAAGTGGTGATCACACCCCCGTCTTCTTTCCCTTATAAGGATAATAAATAGTCTTTTAGAGATATGAGTGCCAGATGGATAATGTGGGTGTTTCAGAGGTCGCCAAATGAGAAGTGTATAAGGTAGGCCATTTCACCATAAGTGGGATATGTTATTCTCCCAATCAAACTAATGAATTTGAGAAAAGAGTTGGTGCCGATAAAGGGAAGAAAGTCAAAATACTGTTGAAAGATGATGAGTCGGTCTTTAATGAGCCTGTAACAAAAAATGAGGATGTAAAGTTTCTGAAAATTTTAAAGCATAACAAGTATAGTATCGTGTATCAGCTGCACAAGTTACCGTCTCGCATCTCTATCCTGGTTATTTTGTTAAGCTTCGAGGTACACCATATGTTTTATTGAAAATCTTGAATCAGAATTTCGTGCCAAAGAATGTACATATGAAAAAGATAGACCGATTGGTTGCGACTATCCAAGCTGATAATTTCATATTTTTTTCGATGACGAGATCCCTTCGGGATGGTTGGCAATTCCAAAGCCCTGCACATTACCATCAGGTGCAAGGGGCATGTGTTATCTTGGGTGCTACTTGACAAAGACTCTACACTAAATGTAATGCCATTGGTGACCCTAAAAGTTATCGGTCGACAGTACGTACATGAAAAATTACCAAAGCATTGCTCAAGCTTTTGACGGAATGAAAAGAGATGTGATGGGGAAGATTGATATCCCTTTGACCATAGGCCCATCAACTTACGAATACATGCCAACCTATAATTGCTTATTGGAAGGCATTGGATTTACCAGGAAAGATCGTACCATCCTCTTGTATCAGAAGCTCAAGTTCGTAATATAGAGAAGACTGGTATGCCTTAATGCTGAAGAAGACATCATTGCTTCCGTATCTACTACCGCTCCATATGTCGAAGTCGAAGAAGAAATTGTTGAGTGCTCCTTCAGATCCTGGAGTTTTTTAATGTCACTTTCATGGCTGAGGGCAAGAAAATATCTAAGCATAGGCTTTCCAACTATACAGAATGAAACTGAAAATGACTCTAGGAAGGGAAGCCAAGACTGGAAGAGGGCTAAGGAGTCGTTTACAGGGATTCGTCATTCCAGGTTTTCCCATCATCAATAGAGACTGCTTTAGCCTGGGATACCACCCAACCTTGAAAGAGAAGTTGAAAGGTATTCAGAAGAGCCATAAAAAGAGAAGAGCAAGGCTAGTCGGGGAGGATATTAAGTGGGAGCCTATGATTTTTCTACCGCTGTGTGACACCTTCATATCCGAGGGCCATATATTTCAGGCAGGCTAGTCAAATAAAGAGCCAGTTGTCGAGAATGCCTTGGGGGATCTAGGCATCAGTGTGATATCATAGGATGAGATTGAAGAAGGAAGAGCTACGGGCATTTATCCAGTACCGCGTGCTAAATAATTGGACTACAGAAGAATTAACGTATTATTGTCTAAATATTTAATATATTTTATTATTTCATTCTATTTTGACATGGAATAGATTTCTTTTGTATGTGTATATGTATATATATATCCTCTCGTTTGTTATTATTTCAGGACCTCCGATATCAATAGTATGAATGCTGATGACTCTGACCCAGAGAGAAATTTCGTTTTGTCCTTTTATCAGGGGGACGTCAAGGGTTATGATAATATGAGGAACGTGACTTACCTTCTAAATTGATAAAATGGTGGAGAGGGAAGATAAATGGATTCTTCCTCATGAAGATCCCATTGAAATTTTGAATCTGGGATTAGAGGAAAATAAGAAAGAGATAAAAATTGGTACCACCCTATCTGCTGAGGGATAACAAAGTTTGATTGAGCTGCTTCATGAGTACAAAGACATGTTTGCTTGGTCATATGAAGACATGCCAAGTTTAGATACTGAGTTAGTGGTACATAAATTATTGATAAAGCCAAAATATAAACAGGTACAACAAAAGCTCATAAGGATGAGACCTGAAATGTTGTTGAAAATTAAAGAAGAAGTAAAGAAGCAATTTGATGTTGGGTTCGTGAAAGTATCAAAGTATCCGAAATGGGTGGTAAAAATTGTTCCAGTACCCAAGAAAGATGAGAAAGTTTGCATGTGTGTTGACTACAGAGATCTTAACAGGGCCAGTCCAAAAAATATTTCCCTTTGCCACACATAGACACTCTGGTAGACAATATTGCTGGAAATTCCCTGTTCTCATTCATGGATCGGTTTTCGGGTTATAATCAAATAAAGATGAATCTGGAAGATATGGAAAAGACTACTTTTGTCACCATGTGGGGCATGGTTTGCTACAAGGTGATGACATTTGGGTTAAAGAATGCAATGGAAACCTACCAGAGAGCCATGGTAATACTATTTCATGACATGATGCATAAAGAAATATAAGTTTATGTCAATGATATGATTGTTAAGGCCAAAACAGATGAAGAACACATAGAAAATCAGATAAATATTTTCCAAATATTAAGAAAATGCCAGCTAAAACTCAATCCAAGCAAATGTACCTTCAGGGTAACGTCTGGGAAACTCTTGGGGTTTGTAGTGAGAAAAAAAGGGATTGATATAGATCCGAACAAAGTCAAAGTTATTCAGGATTTACCACCCCACAAACACAAAAAGAAGTTCGAGGATTCCTATGAAGATTAAACTATATCGCCCGATTTATTTTAAAAATTAACCGAGAAGTGTGATCCCATTTTTCGCCTTCTTCGTAAAAATAACCTAGGGGTATGGAACAATGATTGTCAAGGAGATTTTGAAGTAATAAAGGGATATTTATCAAATGCTCTGGTCTTAATGCCACCAATCTCTGGTAAACCCTTAATTATTTACTTATCGATCCTCTAGAATTCAATAGGGTGTATATTAGGGCAGCATGACCAAACCGAGAAAAAAAGTGCAATATACTACCTCAACTAAAAGTTCACTGATTGTGAGGCGAGATACTCACTGATCGAAAAGTTATGTTGTGCTTTAGTTTGGACTACTCGAAAGCTCTGACAATATATGTTGTATCACACTAATTGGTTGATCTCTATACTTGATCTTCTGAATTATCTAATGCCTGCTTTGTCTAGGAGATTGGGTCGTTGTAGATTTTATTGTCTGAGTTTGACATCCAGAATGTAAGCCAAAAAGTAGTTAAAGGGAGTGCTATAGAATATTTCATTACAAGCAGAGTTTCTGAGGAGTATGGACTGTTGAAATTTGATTTCCCGGATGAATATTTGATGACTATTTAAGCTGAAAAAATAGTTTCCTCTACTGATAAACATTGAAAGATGAATTTTGATGGTGTTTCGAATGCCTTGGGGCATGGAATTAGGGGAAATTTTGGTATCACCTAATAGAGAACACTATCCTTTCACCAGCTGATTAAATTTCAATTGTACAAACAACATGGTTGAGTATGAAGCATGTATTTTGGGACTCAGAGCTGCCATCGAGCGTAAAGTATAAACACTCAAAGTGTATGGGGATTTAACTCTGGTAATTTATCAACTTAGAGGTGAATGAGAAACGAAAGATACCAAGTTGGTGGAGTACCCTAAGTTGGTCCTGGAACATATCAAAGAGTTTGAAGAAGGGACATTCTATTACCTCCCTAGAGAAGAGAATCAAATGGCAGATGCTCAACCACTTTAGCAGTAACTTTTAAAGTAAAGGAACATTCGAATTGATGCCCATTGAGATGCAAGCTTATGAGTATCTAGCTCACTGCTATAGCATAGAATAGGAAGATGATGAAAATCTTTGGTATTATGATATCATGCAATACATCAGATATCAAAGTTACACTAAGTAGGTAACTGAGAATGACAAAAGAACTATTCGAAGAATGAATGTATGATATGTTCTTGGTGGCGAGATCTTGTATAAGAAAAGTCATGATAAGGTTTTGTTAAGGTGTGTGGATTCCAAAGAAGCTAAAACGATAATTGAAGAAGTGCATGAGGGTGTATGTGGTACCCTTGATAATAGACATGCAATGGCAAGGCAAATAATAAGATTTGGGTATTACTGGCCAACCATGGAAACTGATTGTATCAACTATACCAGAAAATGTCACAAGTGCCAGATTTGTAGAGACAAGATCTGTACCCCTCCTCATCCATTGCACGTGATGACTGCTCCGTGGCCATTTTCTCTGTGGGGCATGATGTCATTTGACAAATTTCACCCAAAGCTTCAAATGGTCATCATTTCATCTTGTGGCAATAAACTTCACCAAATGGGTGGAAGTTGCTTCCTATACAAATGTCACTCAGTCAACAGTTTGCAAGTTCTTAAAGAAAGAGATTATCTACCGATATAGGTTACTCGAAAGGATCATCACCGACAATGCCTTAAATTTAAACAATAAGATGATGAAATCAGTATATAAGAAATTCCATATAAAATATCGTAATTCCACCACTTATCGCCAAAAAATGAATGGGGTAGTTGAGGCAGCCAATAAGAACATCAAGAGGCTCATAGAGAAAATGACTGAGACTTATAAAGACTGGCATGAGAAGTTAACATTTTCTCTGTTTGCTTATCAAACTTCAGTAAGGACGTCAACTGGGGCAACTTCATTTTCTTTAGCCTATGGAATGGAAGCTGTGTTACCCATCAAGATTGAAATTCTGTCACTTCGGGTGTTATCAGAGGTTATGCTGGATGAAGCAGAATGGGAACAATCTAAGTATGACCAGCTGAATCTGATTGAGGAGAAGAGATTAAAAGCCATCTGTCATGGAAAAATGTACCAGAAACGTATGATGATGGCACATAACAAGAAGGTTCACCCACAAGAGATTCAGGAAGAAGATCTGGTACTTACAAAGATTCTGTCAATTCAAAAAGACTTTTAATCTCTTTTGGAGGAGTTTTGATCCTCACCAAGATGGATGAACTGAAGTTGCCTAACCCTATAAATTTTGACATTGTCAAGAAGTAAATCTCCTAAAGAAATAAAGAAAATGAAAAAATAAAAGAAAAAAGAAAGAAAAAAGAAAAAGAAAAGAGAATAAATAAAAATGGGGTTCAAGATAAAAACACGTAAAGGGTGTCTTGAAACCAAATGAGGTCTCAAGTTGAAAACCTGCAAAGGGCGGCTTGAGAATTGTTCAAATTCAGAATTCGTGCATGGTGGATATTCTAAATTAGTTTTGAACACTTAAAAAGTGACACCAAATGGTGGTCAGGGTTAGTACTAGAGTTTGAAAAGGATTGGATAACTAGAAAAGAAATAAAAAATGAATGAGATTCAAATAGAGGTTTACGGCATCCAACATTCAGGAAATTTGGTAGTACATGGGGAACTTCACACTTTTTTGCATTGTCACAATCCTCAAGATCCCTTTGATAGAAGTTACACTTGAGTTATTCTACGACGTGTCAGTTCAAAAGCATTCATACTATTGATATTTGAAGACGCATACTGTGTTTTCGTTTGATTATTCCAGTTAAAAGTTTGTTATGTATTTACCCAAAAAATCTTTATATATAAATAAAAAGAGGTATTTTTCTTGTTAAAACCATGTTGCAAGCATCCTAATTTGAAAAATAAAAACATGTAGATTAACTTGGGAAACATGAGATCATCATGTATTATTATACAAAAAGTTTTGGAAAAGTGCATGTATTCCGAAGCTAAAAATGGCTTTATCATGAGGCTTACATGATGATGGGCTACAGAAAGTTAAAGCCTTGGACTACACGTAAAAGCTTAGTAATGTGGGATGATTCAAGAAGTTTGTCACTAATCAAGTAGCTGGTCGTGAGTAGTGCCTAGGTTCAAGAGTAAAGAGAATCATAAGTCATGCTCAACTAAAGAGTGTCCGACCAGAGTTGTCAGTCTGGGTGATCTACTGATTTTCATGCTCAAGATTTGAGTAAATTACAAGGCTATCGACAAAAGAGAGTTTTCATTTGAAAATAAAATACCATAAAAATAATTTTGCACCATTGCACACATTTTAGGCATAAATAGGATCATGACATAAAATGCATGATAATGATAAATGCAATTGAGTACTTACAGGTTCTCCAAAAGAAAAGGATAGAGATGCATATACCCAATATAAAAGTAACCAATTCAGATTCCCATGTTTGGTGGCAGCGAGACAAGCTCTCATAAGAAAAAACAATTTCCAAAGATTATCCTCCCAAGAATTTCAGTATGATGTTTCCAAACTCTCAAAAAACATACTAACACGAGTTAATGCTTAATTTTCAGATTTGATATTCTCGAAGATAAGAAAAATAAATCAAACTCAATTCAATCTTCCCTGAAAAACAGTGGAATGAATCAACATCCCTAGATCTGATTTTCCCTGAAGAAATAACGGAACATATCCCCTCTCTTTCCAAATTTGATCTTCCCTAAGTAACAGTGGAACAAGTCCTCCTTGATTCAATCTTCCCTGAAGAACAGTGGAATAAATCAATGTCCTCAAATCTGATTTTCCTTAAGAAGTAGCGAAACAAATCCCTCTTTTTCTAGATTTGATTTTCCCTGAGTAGAAATAGAACAAGTTTGCCTCAATTCAATCTTCCGTGAAGAATAGTGGAATGAATCAACATTTCCAGATCTGATTTTCCCTCAAGAAGCAACATAACAAATCCCCTCTTTTTCCATATTTGATCTTTCCTGAGTAGCAGTATAACAAGTCTGCGTAGATTTAGTCTTCCCTAAAGAACAGTATAATGAATAAGTATTTTCAGATCTAAATTTCCCACAAGAAGCAGCGGAACATATCCCTCTTTCTTTTCGAATTTGATCTTCCCTGAATAACAGTGGAACAAGTCTGCCTCGATTCAATCTTCCCTGATGAATAATGGAATGAATTAATGTTTACGTTTCTCAATCTAATCTACCCTAATAAAATAATAGAGAATATCCCTTATTAAAGTTCAAAGCATGGAGTCGACCGGACGAAATCTCATTGTCTCTTCGTCTTTGCCCTATTCTTGTTGACACAAGACTGGGCAAAGAGGGGCAATTGTCGATACTCATTTTCGTCCCGATAATATTAATATTATTATTTGCTTTATTATTATTCTTATTCTTATTATTATTATTATTATTATTATTATTATATTATACTTTTTCATTTTTACAAGCCCAAATACAACAATAACAACCCAAACAACGAAGTCCAAAATACACCCTAAGCCCACCAAAGTCACACAGTAATGGCCCAATGCCACAACCCATGTGTGGAATACCGAACCTAGTTAGGGTTCTTTACTCTTTACATCAGACACCGCTAGTCCATGACCATTGGATCTGGTGTTAGATCCAACAGTACAAATCACCCAACGTGTAACATCCTCAATACTGAGTTAGTGATTAAAGTATAAGATTTTAAAATTCAATGACTAGATTAGATAAATTGAAGAGTGAAGAGTCAAAGAGTCAATGTGGAGCATATGTTTTGGGAAATAAGTTCCAGACAATTCTCTTCTTCATCTTCTTCTCTTCTCAAACGTGAAGCCCCAAGCCAAGATATTGAGCCTAAACGAATTCTGGAACAAGTGACAAGTAAGATTGATCGAGGGAAAGGAAAGGAAATATAGGTGATTGTAATTTAATTTGTACTTATGTTATTGAATAAACATTGGCTTGCGACGAGCTAGTAACGGAGTTACTATGGTAAGAAGTGACTCCTAAAATGTTATTGTATATGACATGATTTACATGATTACAAGTATATGTGATATGTTTGACATGTTATTTTATGTGTTGTGTGATATATATGAACATAAGTAAACAAGACATGACATATGTGCTTACATAAAATATGAGAAATGATATAAGATATATGATATGATCTATGTGATTACATGCAAAGTGATATGAGTTATGTGGCATATGAATGTGAAATAAGCTATGTGATAAGGACATAGAGAATGAAATGAATATGTGGCAATGAGATATGAGAATATACGAGAACGTCATATGATATAAGATCAATGATTACACGTACATGTGATACGTGACAGAAAAGAAGAGATATTGTTTATAAGAGAAATTATATGAATAAGTGATGTGAATATGTGAACTGTTATAAATAATAATGCCCATGTTATGTGATATGAGAGCTAGGGGTATAGTTGGTATGCCAAGGGTCGAGGGTTTACCTATGTTCTTTGGGACATATGGACTGTTTACCTATGTTCTTCGGGACATATGGACTGTTTACCTATGTTCTTCGGGACATATGGATTGTTTACCTAGGTTCTTAGAAATCTATGGACTGGTCATTCGGGACATTTATACGAGCTGTGGTGACAGCATAATTGTGCACAACCTCAATGTACTCACATACCTTAAGTTCTCAAAAGTATACATGGGCTAATACATGGTCTTTAAAGAGAGTAAATAAATCAATTGATATGATTACTATGTGTGCTTTGTTGTGAAATGATATATGTGTTCCATGGTATGTATAGAAATGTTCAGTATATGCTTATATGATAAAAAGGAATTAGTGATGGTAATATAAGTACTAATAAGCATATTAATGGGCTTACAAAAGTGTTTGCATTATCATATGTTATTATGTATACTGAATCATATGTGAAATAATTGAATTCATAAATTGCATGTTTATATTTATGAAAAATGCATCACTATTATGTTTATGCCTCACTAAGTCTATGACTTAGCGTGTAAGTGATTTACACGTAGTTACTGAGAAACAGACGGATCAAAGCTAAGTTTAAAGTAACAACATATCTCTGCTCCAAAATCAGATCAGAAGTAAATTGCACAGTGTGTATTATTAGGAGATAAATAGGTTGGCATGTAAACAAAGTCTTTAAATTAAGTATGTGTGCTCTGATCAAGTTTTGGAATGTTTTAAACGTATTTATGTAAATGGTAAATGTATAGTGATGAAAGCTTAATTTTTATGAGTTTATATAATTTAAGCTGAAGTTACTGTAGCAGTAATGTAGCAGTGAATCGGTACACTGTAGCAGTGCATCGCTACACAATTTATATTCGATGTTTTTGTGCATCGGTACACTATAGCACTGTTCATGGAATTGTACATTATTGTTCACGGTATTGTTCATAATGTATATTACTATTCATAAAAACGTTTTTGCCGTAAATTTCTATAATGAAACATAATTCAATAGTATATTATTGTGTTTTCCTAATATAAGTTCATTTGTTTTATTATTTTGCAAGAATATTGTTTTAAAAAGTCAATGTAACATCTCGGACTCGTATCCGGGTCGGGTACGGGTTAGGGGTGTTACACAACGATTAGGGTTTACCCTAAGTTTCCACTCGTCGCCACCGCTACTCATCATGGGTCGTCTAATCTAGACTCATCGAATGGTCCATATGAAGCCAATCAGATCCATTGTCGTTTCCACCAATCCCCATCCACCGACGCTACCACCAACCATACACCAAGCCCCTTGTCACAACAAAACCCAAATCAATAAGCAACAAGCAAACCTCTACGCAAAATCACAATCATTTTTCTTTGTAATAATGTTTTATTAAAAAAGAAAGAGAAAATACTATAAAATCGAGGTTATAAAAACCTGAATGAGCTATGTAAAAAAGGTTCCCCTTTCTAGTTTCAAAAAGAGCAATAAAAGAGCAAAAGAGAGATAGAAGGTATTTTCTCTTTTTTTTTTCTTCAGTTTCGAAACGCAAATAGAAAACAAAAAATAACCAAGTAACCAAAGTCTTTGTATGTAACAAAAACTAAAGAGATCGAGTGATACTTGGGGGGAAATCGAACCGGGCCGATTCGTTTTCGTCAGCGGTCGCTGGAGCACGTGAGAACCGAAAGGTTGGGGCACGTTTTGGGGGTATTTAGAGGTTTTTAAGGCGATTTTAGCTTTAGATTTTAGCCTAGGGGTATAGATTTAGGCTTAAAGAGGCTTTTGGATCATTTTGGAGGTTCCGACTGCCGTGTACAACGGTCGGGGCAGAGAAAAGCGGTCGGCAGTGGGTCGGTTGAAGAGAGAAAGAAAGAGAAGAAAAAGTTTTGGAATTTTTAAAAAATCGGTTTAAAATAAAAAAAGATTAAGTGTTATTTATAGAAGAAATTTCATGGGAAATCACACTTAGGTCCCCTGACTTTAAGCATGTTTTTACAAAATAATCATATATATAGGGACCAGTTTTGTAATTTACCTAATTTTTATGCATATTTTAAATTTTTGGTATAATTAATGTTTAGTCCCCCTAACTTTAGTGTGTTTTTGCATGTTAGTCACCTGTAGGAATTGATTATGTAGTTTACCCTTTTTTGTGCATGTTATATATTTTTAGGGTTATTTGTGTTTTAATTCATGTATGTTTAGCGTGTTTTTATATTTTGGTCATATGCATTGACTGTTTGATTTTTTTAAATACTTTTGGACTAATTTAGTAATTAGCCGTTTTTTATTTGAATGCTTGTTTTAGGCTAGAAAAATGGAATAATTAGGAAATAGCCCCTGTAATTTATACATGTTTATATTTCAAACTAGAATATGTTTTTTTATTTTAATTTGGCCATGAAATTTTAGTTTATTTTAATTTAATCCCCATGTTTTATTTATTTTTATTCTTTTTAATTTTAGCACTCAATATTAAAAATGCTCATTTTAGTCACTTTTATACTTTATTTTATTTTAATTTTGACATGATGATTTGATTGTTTATATTTTAGTCCTATTTTTATTTTATTTTAATTTTTTCATGTTCATGTTAGTTCATTTTACTCATTAATTAATTTTGCATGATACCCTCATAAACATCTCTTGACTCGAATCGAAATAAATTAACTACGGGTAATATTCGTTCATTTTAATATTGTCGTAAAGTGATTGTCTTAACGTATAAGAAAGTTACTTTCAATAATTTTAAAATGAAAGTCTATCTCATTTAGTGACACAAATTAAATCGAATCCATTTTAAAATTTGGGGATTGGGAAAAATATCACATTCTTTTAATTACATTCATCGAGAAAAGACTGTTAGATCGAATCTAAGGTCTCGTCTCGAGGTATTTAAATAATTGAACATCCTTATTCTCATTAAATATTGGTAAAATAAATAATTAATAGTATTTGCTTGGGGTATGCTTTTTATTTGTTTTATTTTTGCATGTGTTTTTCAATATGATTTCAAAATAGTAACACTCGAATCAATATTGAAAATAGTAATATCTAATCGTTTCAGATGGAGTAATAATTGGCTACTTTAAGGCATGCGAGGTTATTTATTCTCGATTGGAAATCATTATATGTTATCGTTTTCACTCGAATCAATATTGAAATTTAAGACGAAATAATGATATCTCTTCATTTCAGTTGGGGTAATAAATGACTGTTTTAAGGCATGATAGGTCATTTATTCTCAATTGGAAATAACTAGATTTTATTGTTTTCTCTCTTACAATTATTTTGGGTGTTGTTATTTTGAATTAATAATGAACTTTATAATGGAATTATAATATTTCTTTATTTCGATTGGAGTAAGAATCGATTGCTTTAAGGTATGAGAGGTTGATTCTTCTCGATAGGGAAAAATTAAATATTATTATGTTTCATCCAAAAAATCAAAGAATATTATTTGTAGGGGATATTAGATTAAATTAGACTCGATTCTTAAATTTCATTGCACAGACAACTAATTAATCGACTAGGTACCAATTTAGGGCGCCGTGGGGGTGCTAATCCTTCCTCACACGTAACCGACTCCCGAACTCAAATTTTGGTAACGCATACCGTAAATTTGTTGTTTTAATTAAAACAAATGTTTTTTTTAAAATGACAAATACTTTTTGGGTGCCTAATCACACCCTAATCAAAAATTGATGGTGATTCCTCAAACCACGTTCTATCATTAACCGATCATCTAAAATTGTTTCGAAATGAGACCCCTCCATTTCCTCTACGAAAAACCGTTTCGACAAAAGTTTGATTAATTTTCTTTCTATATAAGTTTCTTTTATAATCAAATAACTATCTTTATAAATAGATACTAGATATTGACGTTAGATGAAAATTTTTTCATAAGAATTTCTCTTGTTTTATTCTATTTTTAACATTAGTGAAAATTATTATCTTCTACTCTTGATTTTTCTCAAAAAGTTTTTCATGTAAAATCTTTATGTCTATTTTAATATGCGATCATTATACTTGTCATTATCGTTTAACAAATAGGTATCAAAACATCCATGTTATTTGTCTCGATCATGATAATAATGTCTTTGAAGTATGAAATCCACTTGTTAGATCACAACACCAAGTTCATGTTGTTGTAGGAGGTGGCATGAAAATTTTCAAGATCTTTCCCATTATGGTGAAAGGGCATAGAAAGTTTGTCAAGTTTTATGTTCTACAGGGTTCAACAATTTTCGAAGATGAAGTTGTTATTTTCTCATTTCTGTTAGATAACGTCGTTACTGGTAAAAATGTCTTGGCTGAATCAAGCAGAAAAGGATTTTATGCTTAACAAGACAACCATGAGCATAATAATTTTGGGAAGCATAACATAATTTAATTTCATGAGTATAACGAATTTGAGGGGAAAAAGAGTCCAATTCATCGCATCGATTAAAAATGAAAATATAGATTTGCCATTGATGATCAGGATCATGCATATTATGCATGATATTTCTTGTGGTGATACAATTGTGAACAAAGTTGGCATTTATGATGAGTTTATCAATGTGAAGACTAAGTTATCTTGTACATCTAAACCTGAGCAAGGTTTAAATTCATTTAGTGATCATTATTGAAGAATACATTTTAAAGGATTTCGTGGAAGAATATATTTCCAAGATAGATAACTTGATTCACAAAATGGTATAACGTTAGCATATATTAGGCGTTAGAATTAAATTATCATTAATTAAGGCACATGAAACAAGCTTTCACAAGTTAACTCTAGATTTCCAATATATATTTTATTTTTCTTTTAAGAATTATTTGCATGAAAACCTAAACTTTCAATGAGAAATACATCAGTGTGCATAGAGCTATAGAAGGTTTTATTTTCCTCTTTCAATACTCACCTGCGAATTTACTCTGCTTTGCATGTTTTCATGCTCATTTGAGATTTATGCATGGACGTACACTCTCATTTGGGAAGTTATGCATGGACGTGGGATATGGAAAGTCATTTTGAGTGATTTTTTTATGAAAAAAAAACTCCTATAAATAACCATCTAGCCAAGGCTTCTAAGCACCAATCAATTCATTCAAACATTTCCACATTCAGAGTGTTGAAAATTTGTTCCATCTAAGTGAGATATCGAATGCTTGGAAGACCCTTAGCATTTTAGTTTTCTGTGCAATCAAATTCAGAGTGCTCGATGGTGATTCATGATGGTCAACAATGGTTTGACGTATTTGATGGTGATATAATAACATCCTGAATTTCATCATACGGTGTAGACAATAACTGTAGATATTTATAAACAATTTTTTTTTTTGCGTTTGTGCTCAATGTATGCTTACATAAATGGTTTTTTTTGTGGAATTTGGCTCTTTGGAAAAAATAAAAATAATGAAAATTTTAAATTTAAGGTTTGTTCATTAAAACATATTTAAAAAATGATTTATTTAAAATGAATTATATTTTTCATAAAACTTTTATAAATTATTTAATGGTGTTTGGATGATGTTATGTAAACTATTTTTTTTTATTTTATAATTTTTAATAATTATTTATTATAAAAATAAATATAATAAATAATATTATTTATTATAAAAACTTAATATTTTTTAAAATAGTATAATAATTAGTTAAATATTATTTATGTTATTATTATTATTATTAAAAAATATTTTAAAATTTTATAAATAAAAATATTGAGACTAGTATATTTTATTAAAATGATAAATATTATTGATTATATTAGTTACTTATTAAAATAAAAACATTATATTAATCATAAAATTAAAAATTATTAAATATATTTCTAATATTTTAATAATTATTTTTTAAAAATAATACTAAAATATTATATTAATATTAAAGATATATAAAATAATATTATTCATCATTAAAATTTTAATAATATCATTTTAAACATTATAATAATTATGAAATATTATATTAAAATATTTATACAAATTTATAAATTAAAATAGTAAGATTACTATATTTTATTAAAATAAGAATATTATATTATTAAAAATCATTAATAAAAATATATAAATATTTTAATAGTTAATATATTTGAAACTAATAATAATATAATGCTATATTAATATTAAATATATAAAATAATATTAATTATTTTTAATAATCCAATAATGTTATTTTAAAATATTATAACAATTAATAAATTTTAATTATGTCAATATAATAATTGCTAAATAATTATTTTAAATTTTTTAAAATTAAAATATAATATTTTGTTTTGTTTATGTTATGAGTACATACAATAGCGGCAGATTCATAAATTTATAAATAGTTAATACAAATGTTTTAAAAAATAATGGATATATAAATCTATTTTTTTCCTTAATACATTAAATTAATTTTTATAATTTTTCTCAAAATAATAAAATATACTTGCTCTCTTAAGGGCTTAATTAATGCATCGCAAAATCGATGAGTTAATTTGGTACTTCATTAATAATGAAATGGGGTTAGCTATTTCTTTAAAACTCTGTTATTAATATTGTATATTAGAAAAAATTAAAACTAAATGCCGAAATTTTGAAGCAATGATTCTTAATTACAGCTAATCTATACCACTAGGCCTGACCCAAGTTAATTATTATTACAAAATAATTTATAATTTAATATAAAAAATAATACTAAGCTAGACATTTATATGTATGTATGTATGTATATAAAGTATAATTTTAATGAAAGCTCATTGAATGATCTTAGTAATAAAAAAATATTATTTTTCTAAAGGTCTAAAGTTCGAGTAATTACATTTATAAAATATATGTTTATAATTCATTGTTAATTGCTAAAAATATTTTTAATAAATATTATTTTATAATCATAATTTGAACCTATATATACATATATACCAAAAAAAAATTATTTGATTATAATTTTAGATTTATTACCTATGTTAGTCCTTGCATTGTAAAAAAATATTTTGATTATTTTATTATTTTTCAATCATTTTTTATATTTTATTTTAATTTATCTATCATTTTAATTTTTTATCCATTATCATAAAATATTAAATGATATTAACCTAGTTATAGGAGTTTTGTCAAGTATCAAAATAATTTGATGTTATTAGAAATTTAAAAATGAATAGAACAATTTTAAAAATCAGAAAAGAAAATAAAGAAATGAAATTTTTAGACTTATTTTTTAAAAAATAATATAAAAATAATAAAATTACTAAAAAACTGAAAATTTTGCAAAAAAATGATATTTTTCCTAATATTTTTATCTTAATTTTTAGGGATTTTTTATTTTATTTTTTAATTAGTTTGAGGTGAATATATGGTAGTATATATTCAAATATACTCTCAATCATTAACATTGAACGCTCATATACCTATGTGATGTTTGAACTCAAACCTTAAAAAATTAACAATAATTTCTTAATCATTGAGATCACTTAGCTTGTATTTCAATTATACATGTTTTGAGATAAAAATTCATTCAAATATATTTTAAAATATATTAATTAATTCCTATATGGAAAATAAATTATACATAAAATGGGTGACATATCAATCGACTTGTACATTAATTGTTACTAAATTTATTTACCATATTAAATATATTAGATAACCTATTATCTTGTTTTTGGTAAACTACATGTTTAATATATGAACTATTAGTTTTGTACCATTTTGGCCCCCAAACTTATTTTTTTTCAAAATCAGATCTAATATTTAGTTTAGGTTTCAATTTGATACCCCACCGTTAAAAAATTAACAGAACTACTAACATGTCATTTAAAAAAATCAATGATAATGTGACATTACCTTATGGTAACACGTCAACATCACCATTAAGTTTTTAACAATATGATCCCAAATTGAAACCTAAATTAAACGTTAAGTATGATTTTGAAAAAATAAAGTTTGAATACTAAAACAGAACAAAAATAATAATTTAGATACTAAATGTGTAGTTTACCCCTGAGGGTGTTTGGTTTAAGATTATATTTGAGAATAAGATTACTAGAATGTAACATTGCTCTAAGAATATTGTATTACATTGTTTGGTTTATTTAGCAGGGATGTAAGATTATACTGTTTGGTTGAAGGAATATAAGATAATTTGAGATGCATATTTTATCAAATTATCCCTGTGATATATGTTTTTTCAACAAGTTAAACATTAATATTAAATTATTAATATTAAATTATAAATATTTAAATAAAAATTCTTAGAAATATTTTAATTGTTACACTTTCTAACTTTTGAAAAAAATACATTTAGCATATAATTAATACAATTAGTTAATTTTCATAAGTATCATATTTATTTATATAAAATATAATACAATATGAAAAAATAATATTATAATATCGAGTGGACAAATATATTATTTTTCAATGTATAAGATCTATTTTTTTATAACTCAAAATTAAATATTATTTCAACAAATTTATTAATATTTCACTAAATAAAACTTTTTTGTATATTATTATTATTATTATTATTATTATGTTTATGTTTATGTTTATGTTTATAATTTTGAGTAAAACACAAAGAACATAATTGAGAAGAATCCATATTAAAATAATTTATTATTTCAATGTATTCATGTTCAAAGTGGTGAGAATTGTCTAATACATAAGAATTTAGAGATAATGACATTCACACTATTTTAACTAAAAATTGGTACTATTAGTAATAAGTTATTATTTGATAATGATCTTTTTCGTGAGTCAAAGTGAAAATGTAATTCCGAAAAAATTATTTCGAATATTTTTATAAACAAATAGTGCAAACATTATAGTGCTAAGAAAAAGATGACTTCATGACGACATAATAAAATCAACCTATTTACACTCCCACCACTAAAAATAAAAATAAATAAAATATATCAATATCAATCAATGACCCACTAGTCACCATGGGATAATATAAAACGAAACCTTACATTTTTGCCCTTCTTCCCCACCAGATTTACCCAAATTTTTTTACATCAAATTAAAACTAAAAATCAAATGATAAAAAATCTAAGGAAAATGATAGTGAAAACGCTTAATGATGAATTGTTATTTATTTAAGTTTTTGTGTTAGTTTGATTATTTTGAATGTAAATTATTTAAAGGAATTATTCTATAATAAAATATAAGAATATACTTATTATTCAATGGAGAAATTTTATTTCTTTTAATACTTTTTTACTCTTTAAAAATTATTTTAAATAACATATCAAACATGTTTTATATTTTAAATTTAAATTTTAACCCCTAATTTTTAATCTATTAAAAATATCTTATAAAAATAATTTACCTCTTTATCTAAAATTATTTTTTTGATAAAAAATATTATTTGAATTAAAATATTTTCATCTTATCTATAAACATATATAAAAGTAGAATACATGATGACACACACAATAAATATACTTAGGGATACTCGATAAACTTTATAACTCACACAATATTATTGATACGAACCAAGATAAAAATACAAATACTAACTTCGGCTAGTTTAAAAACACAAACTAATATAACTTTGCTAAGCTTCACTCTGTCTCTTGTTTTTCTTCTTACATACATTGCATACAAACTAAGAGCTAAAACACACATACATATAGTAGTAAACCGCCTCATTTGCTTCATTAATTGACGCCAAACATTGCTTGTCATAATGGAGTTTTTTAGTTGCAATTACCTTATTGGCTTCTTATCAGTTAAGCAATTCATTATGTAACACCCAACTCATATCCGACCCGGATACAAACCCTATGTCACATTGACATTACAAATCATTTAACTTGTACAAAATAATCGAAAATTTGAAACTTATATTAAATAAACTGAATAATTTACATAAATATAATAAAAAAATGTTTACAAAATTGATTAGAGCCTGTTTGATTTAAACTTTCCCTTACATGTCAACAAAATATTTCATATAACAAAAGAACCTACTATATATATATATATATATTGCTTCTGATCTGATCCTGGTAAAGATATGCAGTCCCAACTTCTTATCCTTGCTCCTCAGGTTTCTTCGATCCTACGTGTGAAGCACTCACACGCTAAGTTACAGACTTAGTGAGGCATATATACACAAATGAACTAATGAAACATGTAGTAACATACTTTCATAACATACAATTATATACATTCATAACATACCTTAATCATCATATCTCACAAAAAAAAATATGATCATGCATTTAACAAATAATAACATATCACCTCATAAAAATGTTAATTCTTTTTATATCTTTTATTATCCCATGATACATTACTGAGAATTAAATATATGTGAGTGCATTGAGGTTGTGCACAAATGTTGTCACCACAGTTCGTATAAAATGCACCGAAGTGTCGCGTAGAAAATGCACCAAAGTGCCACATAGAATATCCCGAATGACCACATAGATGTCCCGAAAGACCGCGTAGAATTGTCCCAAAGGATCGCGTAGAACCCTCGACTCTTGACATACCAATTATACCCTCAGCTCTCATATCACATACTATGGGCTTTACCATTTATATATTTCACATGTTCACATAGTCACACAAATCATCGCATATACATGTACTCACATAGCTCATAATCACATAACTTATAGCATTTCACATGTAATCACATAGGTCATATCGCATAGCATATATCACATGTGCATATAATCACATATAACATATCATATAGTTATATTTTGTTCTGTTATGTTCACATATATCATGTAACATATATAATAACATATAAACACATATCACTTATTTCAATATCACATAGCTTATATCATATTATCATGTTATCATATAGGTCAATGCTACTTAGTTTATCTCACTTTTTAACTTAATCACATAAACCAATTATACCAGTTTATGTATATTATCACTTAGTTATGTATTTACATAGCTTATAATCATATATCCTATATCACATTTTCAGGTATTCACCTAATTCAGTATCAAATATCTTATGTCACAAGTTCACCTAATCACCTAGATTATATCACATAACAGAGAATATAACAATACATTTTCATATACTGAAAGCTACCAACTATAATCATATTCATACACACATAGAAAACATATTAGCCACATACTATTGTTCATACAATCAGAATATTGGAAATAAACTCATCGCAAGTCTTATTTCCCATATCACTATATATTACAAGTATATGGACTCACCTTAGCCTCACTTAGTACACTCAACTCTTATAACTCTTTGTCTCTCTCTTGTCTAATCTTACTTCGTCGATTTTTCTGGAATTTGCTTTCACTAGATATATACAAAACATTTAATCCATATAAATATCAGAATTTGAATCACTACTAATCAATCATCAAAACTTAAGCTTAAAAAGACACTTGGCTCATAATTTCCATATGAATAGTATCGATACCCAAGGTACAATACTGATACTTCCTTATTGTGGTATCGATACTATACTTCAGTATCGATATCCATTCTCGGTTATGGAATTTTATCTAAAAATGGTATCGATACTTACCTATTGGTATCGATACCCCTAGTACCGATACTACTAATTCAGTATCGATAGTCCTTGAAGAATTCCTTAACTTTAGCTTATGGTATCGATACTATTTATATAGTATTGATACCCTAACACAAATATTGTCTATTTTTACTTTGAAGTATTGGTACTGTTCATCCAGTACCGATACCCCATACCCAAAACTTCTTCCTTTACCCAAAAATTTACCCAAACTCAGTTAAATTTCTCATTTTACTATTCTTTAAAGCCTTTAAATTCAACTACACTTATTCAAATCAACTTATCTCACTTTAACTCGTCTTAACATCCAATGTCTAACTAGAACACTTAAACCCAAAAATCATACCAAATAGTCAACATTTCTTAAATCCATAACTAATACTTTAGATTCTTTACTTCAGATTATGACAAGTCAAATATGAGTTCAAAATCCATTTCTTAACCTTTTCTCACCAATTCACTTAGAAAACTCTTTATACAAAATCTCTCATATCTTGTAACTCTGTTAATTTCTAATTCTCTTAAAGTTTCCTTAAGCATTCTTAATACTCCAAGAGTCAAAACTAATCATAAATTATAAGAAATAATCAACTAGAAGAATCCTTACCTTAGCCAAGCACTCACGTAGAGAAGAGGAAGAAATGATGGAGAAAGGATTCTAGATGTCTAATAATTTTCCTTTCCTTCCACGTGTTTATAAAAACACCCTAATGAATAATTAATTCATACACTTATCAAATGACCATTATACCCTTATATCTTTCTATCTTTACTAATCAATCATACTTACATAATTTCTAATCAAATTCCTGAAGTTTTCAATTTTTTCAAATTAGACCTGCAATTTTAAAATCTTACAATTTAGTCACTAACCAAGTTTTTGGGATGTTACAAATCTCCCCCTTAAGAAAATTCATCCTCGAATTTTCACTGCACAAATATATGGGAGTATTTTCTACTTAATCTTCCATGTTTGTAGTCACTAAACTTGTCTTTTCACTCATCCATACTACACCTACATTCAACTTTTAAAAATTTGTACAATGTCATTCATCATGTAGATAATAGGATTCTATCAACATGGTAACCCTAATTATCACTAACTCAAGATAATAAGTCAGTTGATTTCCTTCATCATTTTCTAATTGCTTTGCAACATAATCCAAACCTTTACTCTTATATAGTCCTCATTCGAATTACAATACACACAACCTTGATAGTAGGCACTACTTGCACATAACCTTATTCTATACCATTTCTTATTAATAACCATCTTAGCTCCTTATATATTTTTTAGAATAATTTTCTCATACTTCAAACGAATTCGACACAACTTGATCACCCGAGAACCATGCCCTAATGGTTTAGTCACTATCACATCGCTATTTATTGTTTCTAATCAGAATTTTTAATTATCTCACTAATTTGTTACTAATGTATAAATATGTTGATTATGGATATATCAAAACCAAAACTACTTTACCACATGATTGAAAAGTACCTGCAATGATCATTGGATCATCGTAATCTTCATTAGTTCTTATATTGTAGACCCAAGCAGTTGAACATATCTCATGTTGAGTGGATGACTCAGACTGATTTCTTCCTCGACCTCTGCCTCTACTTCTCTGATATACCATAGTAGATCGCTCTATTTGTGTAGTTTCATTAGTCATGAATGGACAATCTCGAATAAAATGTCCGATGTCACCACATCTAAAGCAAGCTCCAGAGACCTTTCGACATACTCCAATATGATTCTTTCCACAATGCGAACATTGCCTTGATTGACTTAAATTCAATCTTTTAACAGAATATGCAACTGACTCAGACATATTATGAGGTTAAGAATCATAATCTTTACTTCTCTTTGATGGTGTTGAACTCGATGAAGATCAAGTTCTCTTGGACATTTGAGCTTTTTGTTCTCCATACCTATCATTTTGAGCTCTCTCAAGAGCTTTAGCACAATTGACCACCTCTTGAAACGAGGAAAGAATCAACAACTCTTTCAGTCTGGGGTATAATCCTTCAACAGACCATTCGCATAAATCCTTCTCAGTAGGAATAAGCTCGGCATCAAAATGACTTAACTTATTAAACTTACACTCATATTCATACATGGTGTGATTCTATTGCTTTAGGTACATAAATCCTTGCTTCATTTGTCTAATAAATTGATCACCGGTATACTTGTGCTTGAATTCTTCTAATAATAAGGGCCATGCCACTTGTTCACTTCTCAATCTCATGGTGACATTTGTCCACCATACTCTAACATGACCACGCAACAACGAAACTATTTCATCTAACTTCTCTACTTCAGAGCACTGGAGTCCATTTAGCATTATCTTGACATCGTTCAACCAAAGGTCCGCAGCAACAGGACCTTATTTAGCTTCACCCTTAAACTTGGGTACTCCTAACCATTTCAATTTCTTGGCTACATTCAATCTCGGAGTTGAGGGAGCAGGAGATTGAAAACACGTGAGAATAACGTTTAACATCCTGAAACACACCCCCTGATCTCAAACAGACACTCCTTGAGGTATCCGTTCTTCACCTTCCTTGACACGGGCAGGTGAATTGCTACTACCTTCTTACCTATCATCTCCCGCTTCACTTCGAGAGCTCTCATGATCAAATATCTAATAAGACATAACCATATAACTCTATTAGAATACAACATACTCAATACTTTATCAGATCAGAAGTTTTCACTTTTTGTTGGCATATATACTTTTTAAAACACTTTTAACTTCGGTTTAAGCCTAGAATCGGCTAAATCTTAGCTCTGATACCATTAAATGTAACACCCAACCTATATCTGAGCCGAATACGAACCCAATGTCACATTAACTTTACAAATCATTTTACTTGTACAAAATAATGGAAAATTTGAAACTTATATTAAATAAACAGAATAATTTACATAAATATAATAAAAAAATGTTTACAATATTGATCGGAGCCTGTTTAATTTAAATTTTCCTTTACATGCCAACAAAATATTTCATATAATAAAAGAACCTACTATATATATGTGTGTGTGTGTGTGTGTGTATATATATATATATATATATATATATATATTGATTCTAATATGATCATAGTAAAGATATGCAATCCCAACTTCTTATCCTTGCTCCTCAGGCTTTTTTGATTCTACGTGTAAAATACTCACACGCTAAGTCACAGACTTAGTGAGACATATATACATAAAAGAACTAATGAAACATGCAGTTACATACTTTTATAACATACAGTTACATACATTCATAACATACTTGAATCATCATATCTCATACAAACAAGAACATATATGATCATGCATTTAACAAATAATAACATGTCACCTCTTAAAAATGTTAATTCTTTTTATATCTTTTATTCTCCCATGATATATTTAATGAGAACTAAAGAATGTGAGTGCATTGAGGTTGTGCACAAATGTTGTCACCACAGCTCGTATAAAATGCACCGAAGTGCCGCGTAGAAAATGCATCAAAATGCACAAAGAATGTCCCGAAGGACCACATAGATGTCCCGAAGGACCGTGTAGAATTTCCCTGAAGGACCGCGTAGAACCCTCGACTCTTGGCATGCCAATTATATCCTCAGCTCTTATAGCATATACTATGGGCTTTACCATTTATATATTTCACATGTTTACATAGTCACACAAATCATCACATATACATGTACTCACATAGCTCATAATCACATAGCTTATAGCATTTCACATGTAGTCACATAGGTCATATCGCATAGAATATATCACATGTGCATATAATCACGTATAATATATCATATAGCTTTTATTTTGTTCTCTTATGTTCACATAGATCATGTAACATATATAATAACATATAAACACATATCACTTATGTCAATATCACATAGCTTATATCATATTATCATGTTATCATATAGGTCAATGCTACTTAGCTTATCTCACTTTTTCACTTAATCACATAAACCAATTATACCAGTTTATGTAGATTATCACTCAGTCATGTATTTACATAGCTTATAATCATATATCCTATATCACATTTTCAGGTATTCACCTAATTCAGTATCACATATCTTATGTCACAAGTTCACCTAATCACCTAAATTATATCACATAATAGAGAATATTATAATACATTTTCATATACTAAAAGCTACCAATTATAATCATATTCATTACACACATAGAAAACATATTAACCATATATTATTGTTCATGCAATCAGAATATTGGAAATAGACTCATCACAAGTCTTATTTCTCATATCACTATATATTACAAGTATATGCACTCACCTTAGCCTCACTTAGTACACTCAACTCTTATAACTCTTTTTCTCTCTCTTACACAATCTTACTTCGTTGAACTTTGCTTTCGCTCGATATCTACAAAATATATGATCCATATAAATATCGAAATTTGAATCACTACTAATCAATCATCAAAACTTAAGCTTAGAAAGATATTTGACTCATAATTTCCATATGAATAGTATCGGTACCAAAGGTACAGTACCGATACTTCCTTATTTTGGTACCAATATTATACTTCAGTATCGATACCCATTCTCGGTTCTGGAATTTTATCTAAAATTGGTAAAGATACTTACCTATTGGTATGGATACCCCCAGTACCGATATTACTAATTCAGTATCGATACTCCTTGAAGAATTCCTTAACTTTAGCTTATGGTATCGATAATGTTTATATAATATAGATACCCTAACACAAACATTGTCTATTTTTTACTGTGAAGTATTGATATTGTTTATCCAGTACCGATACCCCATACACAAAACTTCTTCATTTAACCCGGAAATTTACCCAAACTCAATTAAATTTCTCATTTTACTATTCTTTAAAGCCTTTAAACTCAACTACACTTATTCAAATCAACTTATCTCACTTTAACTCATCTTAACATCCAATATCTAACTAGAACACTTAAACCCAAAAAATCATACCAAATATTCAACATGTCTTAAATCCATATATAATACTTTAGATTCTTTATTTCAGATTATGACAAGTCAAATATGACTTCAAAATCCATTTCTTAACTTTTTCTCACTAATTCACTTAAAAACTCTTTATACAAAATCTCTCATATCTTGTAACTCTGTTAATTTCTACTTCTCTTAAAGTTTCCTTAACCTTTTTAACACTCCAAGAGTAAAAAATATTCATAAATTATAAGAAATAATCAACTGGAAGAATCTTTACCTTAGCCAAGCACTCACGTAGAGAGGAGGAAGAAAGGATGGAGAAAGGATTCTAGATGTCTCTGATAATTTTCCTTTCCTTCCACGTGTTTATAAAAACACCCCTAATGAATATTTAATCCATACACTTGTCAAATGACCATTATACCCTTCTATCTTTCCATCTTTACTAATTAATCATACTCACATAATTTCCAATCAAATCCCTAAACTTTTCAATATTTCTAAATTAAACCTGCAGTTTCAAAATCTTATAATTTAGTCACTAATCAAGTTTTTTGGGATGTTACATATTAACTACTGTTAAATCATCAATTTATTGTTTCCATGATGAAGCATTATTTACTACTGCTCTAGATTTGCTACCTTAATTTTCTTTTTTACTGTCACGAAACATTACTTGCTACTACTCTAGCTTTGCTGACATCCAAAATTAAAATCAGTTTTGAATTCTAACACTCTTATTCAAACCTTATTTTCTATTCCAAGCTTTTCTCTGCATGTCATCTTCAACTGCTTCTTCATATATTATTAAATAATTGTTTGTTTATGATATTCTTCTCTCTTGTAGATATTCAAACTTTAATGAGAGGTACTCTAGGTTTTTATGTTATGTTTCTATCACTACTATTGTTGCTTGATGATTGTGATGTAGTTAGATTCTGTTGAGGACCTTCATCATCATCTTGTTCATCTTTGTTGAACCATGTTTTATAATATTTTGATATAACAAATTAAGGTAAAATATGTTTTTGAACTTAAATTGAATTTATTCAAAGTTTTCAAAAACAATTCAATGTCCATTAAAAGTTAGTTTGAGCACAAAACTAATTTTTAATGTATGTAGTACCGATATTATTCTTACGGTATCGATATTATATGAACAACACCGATATTGTTCATGTGGTATCGATACCCTAGGTAAGAAAAGTATCGATACTCTCTAGATAGTATCGATACTACCAGCTTGCTCAAATTCCAGAATGCAAAATAGGTATCGATACCCAAAGGGGTACCGATAGTACTTTATATAGTAGTATCGATACCATGAAGGATAGTATCGATACCGTTAGGCCCAACGACTAGTAACGACTAGTTTTATTTAAATATTAAAAAGGTAGTATCGATACTCCCTATAGGAGTACCAATACCCTCTATCCTGGGCAATTTTATTTTGTAGAGAAAAACATCCCAACAACTCCAAATTACTCCAAACGGCTAAAAATGTTCACAAACACATTCCAACATATAAATACAAGTTCAATACACTTTAAGAAGGGTTAGAACACCTATCCAAGCAATCAAACACAAGAGAAATGTTTTCTCTCTTTATTTTACTTTCTCTTGTAAATATTTTGTTTTTGTGAGCTTTAATTTGTAAACACCCTACCTTGAAGAGGTTTTATTTTTTACTTCTTTTATCCTTTGTAAAGGGTTTTTAGTTCTAGCTAAGCCTTTGAAAAACTAGGGAGTTTGTAAAGGTTATCTCTTTGTCCTTGAAAATGAGAGAACAAATTAGTGGATTTGTTGAAAAATCCTAAGTGATGAGCTTAGGTAGTAGATGTAGACTTTGATTGAGAAAGTCAAACCACTATAAATCCTTGTGTCAATTGCCTTTACTTTCTTTTTCCTTACTCTCTAAACTCAATTTGCCAATTTACCCCTCTTTCCCCTTTTTCGATTATCAATCGAGCTTCATAAAATCCCAACAATCTTGATTGATAATATCACCATCATCTTTATCTTCATTAAAAAGAAGTCCTTCTATTTTCTTTTCTTCTTTGCTCCATATTTAGTGTTATACTTCATCGAATTCAACATTTCTTGAAATTATTACCTTCTTCATGAGAAGATCATATAGCATGTATGTAACCCCCTACACCTGGTCTATGCGTTTCAACTAAGTCTAGTGAATCACATTCATGATTCTTAAAGATATTATTCCGAAACCATTATTCAATCATGGTAAAATCACATTACAAATGACGTTTATGAAATTATAATAATTTATACTATAAAAATACAACTCATAATTATAATGAAGAAAAAAATTAATTTAAACATGTCTTAAAAATCCAAATTTACGATAAACCAAATATAAATAGAAAAGGAGTAATCATTATAAAATCCAATACTTTAAAATAAGGCCCATGTTACCAAACTAGTGTCAACTTAAAAGATAAAACATTACAATACGATATACTTCAAGAGATATGTTGATCCTCCAAGTGCTCAATCAGGTGAATCTAACCAACAGTATCTGAAAGGAGAAAACATTTTCGAAAAGTGAGCTAGGCTCAGTGTGTCCCAAAATTACTATAAAATCATGATAGGTACACTAAACAAATCATAGTCCAGTAAATCTCATAAAATTATACTATAGTAAATCTCATAAAAGAGTTATCCTAAGGGAACATCTTAGGGCCTGAGAGCCTACCCAAGATAGATTTTGGGGCCATAGGGCCTACCTAAGAACACATCTTAGGGCTGCAGGGCCTATCCGAGAATGATCTCAGGGCCGCAGAGCCTACCTAAGAGTCACATTAGGTCCGTAAAATTTTCCAGCTTGATCAGAGTTGTACTTTATAAATTCAAATTCCAAAAATTCAATTGCACCGTGACATAAATTCCATAAATCCATAAACATGGTAATCATATACAATTTCAAAACAAAATCAGATAGCGATCATAATCCATAAACCATCACATTAAATCGGTGCATCAATAAAATAGTAACCAAAGAATTCAGTGTACCACATATTAAAACAAATAAAACAGTTCAGTAATATATAGGGAACACACCTCGATAATAGGTTCAAGTAGTAGATCTACTGATTGCTGGTCTCACCACGCTCTGCTATAGTTTTCGAACCTAATTTATAATAACATTATATTACTAATGGGTAGCATAATTAATCTCTAAAATCATAAAATTTACGGGTCTTACGGGTGAATACTGGCACACATGGTTTAACTGATCTAGAAGAGCTAGGTCGAGCTGTCGAACGATCCGGAGAATCTCTTGTACCTTCAAACAATAATAATTTATCAACCCCAAGTCTTACTTAATTGATCAAAGCTAAAATTCTTAAGTATATAAGCATTTTCCGGGTTTGACTATCAATTTGAAGGATTTCAAGTCTGAATTTGACCAAACAGATTGTGGAATCAGAATCAGGACGTCGAAAAACATAAAGTATGACTTTTCAAAAATTCAAATTCTTGGTCAAAATCAAAGTCAACCGGTTTGACTGATGATTTGGAGGCCTTTGGGTTTGAATTTGGCAAAACGGACTTCAGCACGTCAAAAAATGTAAGAATAGGTATACTCGAACAAAATCAAAGGTCGTTTAATGGTCGTTTAAAGCAGGTCAAAGTTATGGTCAAAGGGGTTCAATAGTCCACATTCGAAAATTCCCAAAATGTCACCTTTTTCAAAATAATTCCCAGAATGTTACATTTTTCAAAATAATTCCCAGAATGTTACATTTTTCAAAATAATTTCCAAAATGTCACATTTTTTAAAAAAAATCCCCTATCACATTTTTCAAAATAATTCCCAAAATGTCACATTTTTCAAAATAATTCCCAAAATGTCATCGGGTCGGGTCAACAGTTCGAGTCGGGTCAGACCGATCAACCCGGTTAAGCCGGTCACAACATCACCCGCCGTTCGCATCTTTCCCCACGCGTAAGGGCGACGCGTGGGGTCGCGTGAGACCTCCTTCGGTCTCCAAAAATTCCTGCAAAAGTTTCCAAAAATTATTTTAAGCGATTTTGAGTCACTTACCAACTTCGGTTCAAATTTTGAACGGTGGAGAGCTCGATTTTAACTCGGCCGAATCTTTGATCGCTCCACCTCCCACACGCGCCGCCGCCTACGGAGACAAGGACGACACCATCGGACTCGGAACGACACCAGGAACACGATGGTGCAGGAGGTGTCGAAAACCGATCAACGATCGGAGATGAATTTAAGATTTTCTCGGCGGTGGTGCTAAAAAAACGTCGAGACTTTGACTCGAAATTCACGTCGTTTGGTAACGTTTCGCTATAATTGGTTTACTGGGTTTTGATCACGGGTCGAAGATGAACACGATGGTGGTTTTAATTTTACGATTGGAGCTCGGACGGCGTCGTAATTGAGCTTGAAAGAAGGTGTACAATAGAGCAAAGTTTAAGCAAAATCATTTGTGTTTTCTGATTTGAAATCAGAAAACACGCTTATAACACTAAAGCTGTCGACGGTTTTAGGGTAAATTCAGGGCTTGTTCCCTCAATTTCCTTTACTTCTAAATTGGCCTATAAGTTTTCATAAATTTTATTTTAGTCACCAAATTTCACCAAATTTCACCAAATTACTTAATTAATAATTTTTTTTTTCAAAATTTTTAGGTTGTTACAATTCTCCTCCTCTACAAGAAATTTCATCCTCAAAATTTACCTTATGAGAAAAGTTGAGGAAACAGAGTCTCTATAGACTCCAATGTCTCCCAAGTAGCTTTAGAGGGGCCTCGGTTACTCCATTGAACTTTTACCATTGGAATACGCCTATTCCGAAGAACTCTCTCATCTTTTTCTAAGATGTGTACGGACTCCTCTTCATATGACAAATCAGGTCTCAGCTATACATCTTCAACCTGAATGATGTGACCGGGATCTGGACAATATCGCCTCAACATTGATATATGAAAGACATCATGAATACGATTGAGCTCAGGAGGCAACTCAAGCTGATATGCAACAGGTCATACCCTCTTCAAAATACGAAATGGTCCAATAAATCTTGGACTCAATTTACCCTTACGCCCGAATCTCAATACTTTCTTCCAGGGTGATACTTTTAAAAAGACTTGATCTCCAACTTCAAACTGAATATCTTTCCTCCTTTGATCTACATAAGACTTCTGTCTAGCAAATGCCTCTTTCAGACAGTCATGAATCAACCTGACTGTGTTCTCCGTCTCGCGTACTAACTTAGGTCCCAACGTCTTCTTTTCACGCAACTCAGTCCAACATATCAGAGTGAGACATTTACGCCCATAGAGTGCTTCGTAGGGTGCCATACGAATGCTGGTCTGATAACTATTATTGTAAGCAAATTTAGCCAATGGCAAAAAGTTCTCCCAGCTACCATGAAAATCAATTACGCAACTTCTCAAAATATCCTCCAGAATCTGAATCACTCTCTCAGATTGACCATCAGTTTGTGGGTGAAAGGATGTACTATAATCCAATCTTGTTCCCAAAGCTGTATATAGCGCCTTCCAAAATCTCGAAGTAAATCTCGGATCTCGATCAGAAATAATAGACAATGGAACACCATGCAATCTGACAATCTCCGAAATATACAATCTCTCCAGCTTGTCCAAAGTATAATTTACCCGCATAGGAATAAAGTGAGCTGACTTTGTAAGTCTGTCAACAATCACCCAAATTGAATCATTTTTCGAAGGAGTCATAGGTAAGCCAGTAACAAAATCCATAGTAATTCGCTCCCATTTCCATTCAGGAATCTTGATAGGCTGTAACAAACCTGATGGATGTTGATGCTCTGTTTTAACTTGTTGACAAGTCAAATACTTAGCCACAAAATCTGAGATATCCTTCTTCATGCCGACCCAATGATACCGCTCTCTCAAATTCCTGTACATCTTATCTCCACCGGGGTGCATAGTATATGGACTATTGTGAGCCTCATTAAGAATAATCTGCCTCAACTCAGAATCATCAGGCACACAATATCGACCCTTAAAGCATAAAACTTCATCCTGATCAAGGGCGTAATCTGAGCTTGTCCCCTGCTCTATTTGCTCAAAGATGGATAGCAAGGAGCTATCAAGGGATTATTTAGCCTTAATCTCATCAACCAAAGTCGGTTTAACTTGCAATTCTGCTAACAGAGTGCCATCGTCATATAAATTCATCTTGGCCATTAAAGACCTTAACTCCGATACCGCCTTTCGGCTCAAAGCATCCGCCACAATGTTAGCTTTACTAGGGTGATAATCAATCACACAATCATAATCCTTTAGAAGCTCTAGCCAGCGCCGTTGTCTCAAATTAAGCTCCTTCTAGGTCAGAAGATACTCTAAGCTCTTATGATCAGTGAAAATGTAACACTTCTCTCCATAAAGATAGTGTCTCAAAATCTTCAAGGCAAAAATCACTGCTGCTAACTCCAAATCATGAGTAGGATAATTACACTCATGCGGTCGCAGTTGACGGGACGCATAAGCCACCACCTTACCTTCCTGCATTAGAACACAGCCAAGTCCTGAGTTTGAAGCATCACTGTACACTGTAAAATCCTTCCCATACTATGGTTAAATCAACACTGGTGCTTGAGTCAACACCGCCTTTAATTTCTCAAAGCTCTCCTGTTGTGTCTCACCCCGGTCAAATGACACATTCTTTCTTAACAACTTTGTCAAAGGAGCAGCAATGATCGAGAAGCCCTCGACAAAATGTCGATAATATCCAGCTAAGCCCAAGAAACTGCGGATCTCAGAGATGTTCTTGGGTTGTTTCCAATTTACAATAGGCTCGATCTTGCTTGGATCGACCTGAATACCTCGCACAGAAATAATGTGCCCCAAAAATAACACTTCTTGAAGCCAAAACTCACACTTGCTTAGTTTGGCATATAGACGATGCTCTCTCAAGGTTCGCAGAATGATCTTCAAATGCTTGTCATGCTCTATTTCCGTCCGAGAATAAACTAGAATATCATCAATAAAGACAACCACAAATTGATCCAAATATGGCCGGAACACACAATTCATCAAATCCATGAAAGCTGCGGGAGCGTTCGTCAAACCAAAAGGCATTACTAAGAATTCATAATAAACATATCTAGTGTGAATGGCTGTTTTTGCAACATCGGACCCCTTAACTTTCAATTGATAATACCCCAAACGAAGATCAATCTTAGAGAATACAGTAGCTCCTCGCAACTGATCTAATAAGTCGTCAATCCTGGGTAATGGGTACTTATTCTTGACCGTCATCTTGTTCAACTTCCGATAGTCAATACATAGCCTTAGCGACCCATCCTTCTTTGTTACAAACAGAACTGGAGCTCCCCAAGGTGATGTACTATACCGAATAAATCCTCGATCGAATAATTCTTGCAATTGGACCTTCAATTCCTTAAGTTCCTTTGGAGCCATGCGATAAGGTGCCATAGAAATAGGTGAAGATCCCGGATAAGTCTCAATCTCGAACTCTACCTCTCTATCAGGAGGTAACCCAGGCAACTCCTCCGGAAAAACATCAGGAAACTCGCTAACTGTACGAATCTCTTCTATCGTGGACAAGGAACTTTTAGTGTTCAAAATACAAGCAATGAAAGTCTCATATCCCTTCTTGATCATACGATCAATTTCTATAGCTGAAACAATATTGGAGAGATAGCCACGCCGTTCTCCAATTAACACAACAGTCCGACCATCTGAAGTCTTCAGAGTAGCTCGCTTGTATTTGCAATCCAGATTTACCTTGTGTTTATTCAACCAATCCATCCCAAGAATTAGATCGAACTCCTCTAAAGGAAGTTCCAAAAGATCAGCGAGAAAAAATTATCCATGAACCTCCAGAGAACAAAGCCGAAATACTTTATTCACTAATACTGCATGTCCTACTGGACTCGTAACCGTAATAGCGTTATCAGTGTTCTTGATCGGAATCTAAAGGTTTCGAGATACTGAGCTCGATACATAGGAGTGGGTGGAGCCATTGTCCAGTAATGCAAAGTATGGAATATAATAAATAGTAAATGTACCTGCAATAACCTCAGGCTCATCTCTGTCATCCCGACGTCTAGTGGCGTAAACCAAAGCTGGATGTCAAGCCTCAGAAACTGTTGGCCCTCTATTCTGCTGAGGTCGGGCTCTACTGTCTGTCCTGGACGCTGAACCATAAGCCTTTACTTGGCTACGATCTCTAATTGGAGTCTGTACTGTAGTCTGTGAACGCACAGGAGTCTGGGTAGCGGTCCGCTCAGACGAAGCTAGCTGAGGACAATCCCTCCGAAAATGACCACTAGATCCACAATGAAAACATGCTCCGATCTTCCTATAACACTCTCTCGTGTGCCGTTTACCATAAAAGTCACAATGAGGCACTTGAAATGGAACCGAAAAACCACCTCTACTAACAACTGAAGGTGATGATGTTGCACGCCTGAAGCGTGTATTGCTCCTCTGAGGAGCTGAAGTACGTGTCCTCTTACCGGACTGTGCGGATGATTTAGTAGGGCCAAAAGATTTCCTAGATAACTCCTTATCAACACGCTCTCTACCAGAAGCTAAAGCCACCATCTCCTCGGCATCCTTGGCTCTGCTCACCAGCACATCAAAAATCTCATCTTGAAGGGCTACCACATGCCTACATAGCTCGTATCTGAGTCCGAGGGCAAATTTACGGCATCGATCTCTCTCGGTAGGTACCAGACTGATTCCATACTTTAACAATTTTAAGAACTCTATCTCATACTCTGAAACAGTCATATCACCCTGAACCAAGTCCTGAAACTATTGTTGTCTCTGGACTAAGTAACGCTCCCCCAGGAATCGGCTCCGAAAGCGCTCCTTAAAGAAATCCCAACTAATCCATGCCTTTCTATATCTTGAAGCCAATCTTCTGCTTCAGTAGGAATTCCTCCAAGCTGTCCTCCAAAAGTCCTGACCCCATTGGCGATCAGAGTTTGAGAAATAGGCACCTCGGATCCAGCACCAGTAGCTCTGACCGCTCCTTGAATCAACTGTAAAAATTATCTACCAAAATTCTCATCAAATGCAACTTTGGTAGAATCAGGCTCACTATCGGTTGCTCCCCTGATCGGTGTAGTCATGCCAATCCCAACAGCAGGAGGTAAATTTGTCGGGGTCGTAGGAGAAGAATCACTTGTCGGAGGTGGGGGATCTACTCGAATCTCGTCGATCGGGTCTGCAAATCTAGCCACTCGACCTCGTCCTCGGCTAGTTTGACATCCACGTCTAGCACTCATTTTGGTAGATCTCTAGTTTACTACAGAAGATAAAACTCAGGGTTAGATAAGCACTTAGAGTCTCAAACACAATTAAAATCGTAAAAACTTTGAGACATGGACTTAGCAACAAGTTTTGTAAAATATTTCAAAACTGTATTTTCAATTTGGACTCATACACAGTCCGAGGTTTAAAAACCAAAAGCTCTGATACCAATTAAATGTAACCCCCTAGACTCGGTCTATGCGTTTCGACTAAGTCTAGTGAATCACATTCATAATTCTTAAAGATATTGTTCCGAAACCATTATTCAATCATGGTAAAATCACATTATAAATGACGTTTATGAAATTATAATAATTTATACTATAAAAATACAACTCATAATTATAATGAAGAAAAAAAATTTAATTTAAACATGTCTTAAAAATCCAAATTTACGATAAACCAAATATAAATAGTAAAGGAGTAATCATTATAAAATCCAATACTTTAAAATAAGGCCCATGTTACCAAAATAGTGTCAACTTAAAAGATAAAACATTACAATACGATATACTTCAAGAGATATGTTGATCCTCCAAGTGCTCAATCAGGTGAATCTAACCAACAATATCTGAAAGGGAAAAACATTTTCGAAAAGTGAGCTAGGCTCAGTGTGTCCCAACATTACTATAAAATCATGATAGGTAAACTAAACAAATCATAGTCCAGTAAATCTCATAAAATTATACTGCATTAAATCTCATAAAAGAGTTATCCTAAGGGAACATCTTAGGGCCTGAGAGCCTAACCAAGATAGATTTCGGGGCCGTAGAGCCTACCTAAGAACAAATCTTAGGGCCACAGGGCCTATCCGAGAATGATCTTAAGGTCGCAGAGCCTACCTAAGAGTCACATTAGGTCCGTAAAATTTTCCAACTTGATTAGAGTTGTACTTTATAAATTCATATTCCAAAAATTCAATTGCACTGTGACATAAATTCCATAAATCCATAAACATGGTAATCATATACCATTTCAAAACAAAATCAGATAGCAGTCATAATCCATAAACCATCACATTAAATCGGTGCATCAATAAAACAGTAACCAAAGAATTCAGTGTACCACATATTAAAACAAATAAAACAGTTCAGTAATAAATAGGGAACACACCTCGATAATAGGTTCAAGTAGTAGATCTACTGATTGTTGGTCGCACCACGCTCTGCTACAGTTTTCGAACCTAATTTATAATAACACTATATTACTAATGAGTAACATAATTAATCTCTAAAATCATAAAATTTACGTGTCTTACGGGTGAATACTGACACACGTGGTTTAACTGATCTAGAAGAGCTAGGTCGAGCTGTCGAACGATTCGGAGAATCTCTTGTACCTTCAAACAATAATAATTTATCAACCCCAAGTCTTACTTAATTGATCAAAGCTAAAATTCTTAAGTATATAAGCATTTTCTGGGTTTGACTATCAATTTGAAAGATTTCGAGTCTGAATTTGACCAAACAGATTGCGGAATCGGAATCAGGACCTCGAAAAACATAAAGTATGACTTTTCAAAAATTCAAATTCTTGGTCAAAATCAAAGTCAACGGGTTTGACTGATGATTTGGAGGTCTTCGGGTTCGAATTTCATGAAACAGACTTCGGAAACGGATTCGGCACGTCAAACAATGTGAGAATAGGTATACTCGAACAAAATCAAAGGTCGTTTAATGACCGTTTAAAGCCGGTCAAAGGGGTTCAATAGTCCACATTCAAAAATTTCCAAATGTCACCTTTTTCAAAATAATTCCCAAAATATCACCTTTTTCAAAATAATTCCCAAAACATCACCTTTTTTTCAAAAAAATCCCAAAATGTCACATTTTTTCAAAATAATTCCCAAAATGTCACATTTTTTAAATTAATTCCCAAAATGTCACCGGGTCGGGTCAACGGGTCGGGTCAGTCAACGGGTCGGGTCAGATCAGTCAACCCAGTTCAGACCGGTCAACCCGGTCACAACATCACCTGCCGTTCACATCTTTCCCCACGCGCAGGGGCAGCACGTAGGGTCGCGTGAGACCTTCTCCGGTCTCCAAAAATTCCAGCAAAAGTTTCCAAAAATTATTTTAAGCGATTTTGAGTCACTTACCAACCTCGGTTCAAATTTTTGAACGGTGGAGAGCTCGATTTCAACTCGGCCGATTTTTTGATCGCTCCACCTCCCACACGTGCCGCCGTCTACGGAGACAAAGATGACACCGTCGGACTCGGAACTACACCAGGAACACGATGGTGCGGGAGGTGTCGAAAACCGATCAACGATCGGAGATGAATTTAAGATTTTCTCGGCGGTGGTGCTAAAAAATATCGAGACTTTGACTCGAAATTCACGTCGTTTGGCAGCGTTTCGCTATAATTGGTTTACTGGGTTTTGATCACGGGTCGAAGATGAACACGACGGTGGTTTTAATTTTACGATTGGAGCTCAGAAGGCGTCGGAATTGAGCTTGAAGGAAGGTGTACGGGAGAGTAAAGTTTAAGCAAAATCATTTGTGTTTTCTGATTTAAAATCAGAAAACACGCTTATAACACTAAAGTTGTCGACAGTTTTAGGGTAAATTCAGGGCTTGGTCCCTCAATTTCCTTTACTTCTAAATTGGCCTATAAGTTTTCATAAATTTTATTTTAGTCACCAAATTACTTAATTAATAAATTTTTTTTTCAAAATTTTCAGGTTGTTACAATGTAAGCTTTATTTCCTTCATCATAGTAGATGAAAATACATTTTTATCCTCCATCATCAAGTTTTTTTCTTGTTTGCTAAGGAACGTGGGAATATGTGATGCATCCAAATATCTGGAGGTGTATAACTTCTCGTTTCTGACCGCTCCATGTTTCATTTGGCATCATATACTTCACACTTTTTGTTGGACATCAGTTTAACAAGTAAGATGCACATCGGACTGCTTCATGCCACATAGTTCTGGTAAGTGCTTACCTTTTATCATGCTCCTCACCATGTAAAGGATTGTACACTTCTTTCTTTCAACAACTCCATTTTATTGTGGCATGTATCTTATTGTCAGTTGATGAATGATTCCATGCTTTTTGTTGATGTCTTTAAATAAATTTGATGTATACTCGCTACTTCTATCTGATTTGAGTATTTTCAATGCTTTTGATTTTTCTTTCAAAATATAGATATAACTTTTTCTACTCAAATCATTAATAAAAGTTAGGTAGTACCTATTACCTCCAAGCGATGGTATGTCGAAAAGACCAACTATATATATGTGCACAATCACCAATTGCCTTCAAGCTCACCAAGATTTGTCAACTTCAAAGCTTTTTCGGTGTTGTTTACCTTTTATGAAAGTCTCACATAATTGATCTATAGGTTTATCTTTGGCAATCCATTCACCATATTGGTCTTCGATAATAGCTTCAGGCCCGAAAATCCAAAATATCTATATCATAGATGCCACAACTAGTCTTCATGCACTTGACTTCTCCTGACTCAATATCAATTGTAAAGAGACGATTTTGAGTCATCAACTTTGGCAATTGATTCTCCATCTTTATTTTTTATGGTAAGAGAGCGATTCTTCATCTCCACTTTATATCATTTTCCAAGAGTTGACCAATCCTGATGATGTTGATTATAATACATATCTAAGATGTATTTCTTTTCTCCATTCTTTTGTGCTATCATGACTTCGCTTTCACCTTTGACTTTGACTTATGAGTCATCTCCAAAAATTACTCGTCTATGGATTGTTTCATCTAACTTCACGAACAACTCCTTACTCAGTGTCTTAATCTTATATAACAATAAATAATTTTTAAAAAAATATAAAAAATAATCTTTCTTCAATAACTCTTTGGTCACTGTCTTAATCTTATATGTATCAAACTTAAGATTTCTCATTGACTGATGCGTAACAAATCAATTGATATCATTGTTACCGTTAGTCTTGACATTCTAACATCATTGAAAATGTGTCGAGAGTTACTTTCAACATGTCATTAAATAAATCAAGTAAGTTTGGTTTATTTAATGAAAGTTTGATTTTATTTTTTTCATTTAATTTAGATAGAGACCAATTTTTTTTTTTTATGAAATAAAGATGTAAGCTAACACTTAATGTTCTACTGTCAAATTACAAGCAAGTGAATCTTGTTGTAACAAATTAAGCACTTCCAGCGGTGGAGTGTAGAAGACCGTATGAGCATCACCTCTTGTTGTAGCTAACCTTGCTAAATTATCGGCCACCTTATTCACATCCCGGTGTATTTGCCTAAAAATATTCGTCCATTCCTGTTTTAATAATTCACTAACCTGGTCAAGCAGCGTAAAAATTGATCTTCTATTAGCGTTTCCCTTAAGCGCATCCGAATGACCTCCAAGCTATCCGCTTCAACCATGATTTTTCTTTCACCAAGATTCCACACATGCGAGAGACCTTCATGTATTCCCCATAACTCCGCTTCAACGATAAAGCATATTCCTAGTACTTTAGAGAATCCAAGAATCCATCCACCGTTCGAAGATCGAATAACGCCCCCACATGTAGCCAAACCATTTCCTATTTTATGGGATCCATCAGTATTAACCTTGCATCAATTAGTAGGAGGTGGAGACCAATGAAAAGGCACACTAAGCCTTCGATGAGAAGATGGATTCACTTGCAACGATAATTCGATTGCTCGAATAGCTTCGAAACGAAGACGCATACCTTGTACTAATACAGACTCCTGTTCAATGTAATCCGGATAAAAAATTCTCCTATTGTGATTCTTCCAAATCATCTAAAGTATCGAACCAAATAGTAAGTCCCAGTCACATTCATCCCGTGCATATAATCTCGAATTAGCGATATTAATATGCAACCAGTCCCTGGACAAAAACTCATCTTATTTTTCAGTTTTAATTAACGTTGTCCAAACAACCTTGGTCGCATGACATGTTAGAAAAAGTTGATATATTGTTTCCCCCGACTGCCCGCAAACTCCACAACAGTTGATTGCTGCTAAGTGCCATCTGACTCGTTCCTAATTGGTTAATAATCGCTCATTAGCTACTAACCACAAGAAAATTTTAATCTGTTGCAGCCCTCTATATTTCGAAATCACTTCCCAAACTTTATATGGATTAGTATCCGGAGTTACATGTCTCATGTCGTACGCTGGTTTAACCGAAAAACATCAATCAATGGTCCACTTCCAACCCAGCGCATCATTCCTGTCATGGCGGCATTATTGTTGCAAGTCATTGTTTAATACTACTCGGTGCTAAATTAATTATTAGATCCCATCACCATTGTCCATTGGTATCAACCATAAAAGTCACTGTCCTTCTTGGTAGCGTATCTCGCTCTAATTGATTAGTTACAAGCGTGTTTAAAGGCCCCACATCACTAAGTCAAGAATCCCCCAAAAGTCCACATTACGCCCGTTACCAATGTTCCAAACCAAACTCTGCCGCACCTCACTCCACACATGAGAGATTCATTTCCAAACATGCGAACTTCTCTTGCTGTCAATTGATTCGGGTAAGTCATTCCTCTACTTATACTTGGATCGCAACACTTTAATCCACAACTGATCAGAATTGACTGTCAATTTAAATGCTATTTTCATAAGAAAGACACCATTTTGATCGACTAATTTCTTCATGCCAAGACCACATTTTCTTATCGGCTTGCAAACCAACCAATGTGATAGTCGATAGTACTGCATTAGCCAATGTAATCCACCCGGCCAAAGATAAAGATTTAGTCTTCCATCCTGTGAGTTTATCTCGAACTCTCGAAACTATGTAACTAAACAAAGATCTCATAATCCGAGAGTGAAGAATAGGTACTCCGAGATACTTCCCCAAGTTTTGAACTTACTGGAATCTGAATAAAGAGCTAATTGAATTCTTCAAACCCAAATCTACATTCTTAGAATAAAAAATAGTAGTTTTTTGCATGTTGATTTTCTGACCCAAGAACTTGCACAAGAGATCCAAAGTGCTCCGAATTACATAACATTGCTCAATTGACGCATTAGTAAAAAGTATCAAGTCATCCACAAAAAATAGATGAGAAAGTTCAGGGCCACTACAACACAGACTGATCGGTTTCCACTGCCCATTTTTTTACAACTATAGAGATTGCATGGGCCAACATCTTCATGCACATCACGAACAGATAAGGTGATAAAGGATCACCCTGGAGTAACCTCCTATTTGGCTTAAAGGATTCAAATATAGCACCATTCCAAAGTACCTACGTTGAGACTGAAGTTACACATCTCATTATAAGTCTCCTAAGTTATCTGGAATATGCAACTCTCTTAATGTGTCATCAATAAATGACCACTTAAGACGGTCATAGGCTTTCTCAAGATTGATTTTGATTGCCAAAAAGCCGAACTTCCCATTCTTCAATAGCATGGAGTGAATTACCTCTTGCGCTACAATGATATTATCCATGATCGACCATTCAGGAACAAAGCTTGTTTGATTTTCTGATATCCAGTGTTTCATCAAAGATTTCAGCTGGTTCACAATTATCTTCGTAACAAGTTTGTATAACACAAAGTTCAAACTAATTGGTTAAAAATGACTGAAAAATTTTGGTACTTTAACTTCGGGAATTAGTATCAGGATTGTTCGATTGATTTCTTTATCGAAAGCTCCTCCTGCAAAAATATGCTGAATCAATTGACATACGCTGGAGCTCACCATATTCTAATTCCGCTGAAAGAAAAAACATGTAGTCCATCCACTCTAGGAGCTTTTAACGGACTCATACTAAATAAGACTTCACGGATTTCTTTGATAAATAGCGGTCGTATGTTCAATTCAGAATTAGAGAGAACATGAAAGCATCCCTGAAACGGATACCCATTACCATCTTCATTACTACTAGTGAATAATTTATTGTAGAAATTAACTGCCATTGAGCAAAGAGTTTCTTGATTAGACACCCAGTTACCATTCAAGTCCTTAAGAGCCCTCATATGATTACGCCTACGCCTCATCATCGTACAAGCGTGGAAATATTTAGTGTTTTTGTCACCATGAAGAACCCATTGAGTTCTCGATTTTTATAACCACAAACTTTCCACGTGTTAGAGAACCTGTTCAAGTTCATAATTCAGCATGTGTTGCAAATCCACCAAACGTTATGAATATCGAGTAATAAGCGCTCTATCTATACCCCGTAATCGTGCTAATAGTTCGCGTTTTCTCCTCCCTATATGCCCAAACACCTTTAAATTCCAATCACTAGCTTTAATTTGGAAGGAATTCACCTTGGTTAGTGTATCCAAATCATTCCTCCAAACTTCTGATAAAAAGCTATTGAATTGAGGATGGTCATGCCATGCTGCAATAAAGTGAAATGACCGAGTCTACTGAAAGCTCATGTTACTCTGAGGTTTTAGTAAAAGAGGACAATGGTCCGAACCCACTCTATCAAGATGTAACACCTTCGTACCATGGAATACATTAGACCAGCAACCATTCATAAGGCAACGATCTAAACATTTATATAGATTACCTCTTCTCCACGTAAATTTAACCCTAAAAAATCAACCTCAAATAAACCCATCTCAAAGATAAAATCAACGAATAATTGGCTTACCCCTGAACCATGGCTTAAACCACCTTCCCTATCATCTAGCCGTAGGATGGAGTTGAAATCACCCCCATAATCCACGCTTCATTCTCACCTGGCATAAGATTCATAAGGTGTTTTCAAATAAGTTTTTGCTTCTTCACTTTAGGGCTAGCGTAAATAACAATAAAGAACATCCATCTATCTTTATTATACGACCAGCATCTACCATGAATAAACTGGTTTGAGATTGTTGAAATCTCCACGTTTAACCCGTCTTTACAAAGAATCCAAATACCACCACTAAACCCATGTTCTTCAACTCTAAATGAATTCTGAAATCCCAACGTCCGGATGACTTTATCAGTAGTAACACCACTAATTCGAGTTTCAAACAATGTCACCAGTTCAAGTCGACTCTTCTGACAGTGTTCCTGTAAATACCGTCTAAAGTTAGGGCTTCCAGTGCCCTAACAATTCCAAAAAAGAAAATTAACCATTAAAATATATAAGTGAGGAAGCCTCGTTACTAAGGAAGGTTCGGGTTAACATTATCCCTTTCGAGAGGAATGTCTTCTTCAGGTACTATAATCACCGACTCCACTATAGGCGGGAATGTTTCCTCCTTTTCGTTACCACGTGGAATTGATGAGCCCTCTTTATGCAGCGTAACCTTGTCATGTTTTGTATTGTACTTTGCAATCTTCAGCCAATCCTCTAACACTGCCGGGGAGAAGATAAAATCTTTGTTCTTCTTCCCTTTGAGTCCTTTGTTATCGTCCCCCACATCTCTTTGAATACCCTTACTATAATTACTCCTTTTAATGATATTATTCCTACTATCATTTGAGATGGTAATCGCTGAATGACTCCCACCAGCTATAACTTGTTGATTTTGCGTGACTTGAGAGGTTGCGCCTTCCTCAATTGCTATCACACTTATATGTTTAAGAGCTCAACTATCCCCAACATCATCTTGTCTGCTTTTATTTGTCCGCCTTCTAGAACCAACCTCCTTTGGAACACTATCCATTACATCTTTGCCTTTCGCCTGATACTCCATCCGAGGAGCGTAAACCTCACCATTTCTCATATTATTATCTTCATCTGGTACCTCCGAAATTGCTGCAGTGTTTTCTTCATGCCCATTATTTATCTTATTTAACATAGTAAAGCGAGATCCTCGAGTTTTATCTCTACCTCCTTCAGGGTTCTGGTCAGCTATTTTCTTCGATCTTCTTTTACGTGTTTCAGCTATCATCCATGGTCCAAAACCAGTTTCTTCGCTGCTTAACGATTTGTCTAGCACCGCGCTAGGCTCATTTACTAAACCTTCTTGTCTTGTATTCCCTTTAACAGACCCATAATTTTCCTTCGAATGCCCATACACTCCACATTGAAAGCAAATTTGTTGTAAACCTTCATACTCGATTTTTTTCCAGAAGCCATCAATCTTAAGGCATGGGATTAATGGCTTATTTAAATTCATCAATACTGCCAAGCGAGTAAATCGACCTCTCTCCCCTGAGTTTGTGCTATAGTCAATTTTCACAACCTGACCAATAACCATAGCAATACGACGAAATATCGCTTTAGAATAATACTATAGGGAAGACTCGGTAATCTCACCCAGACAATAACTTGTGAATGATTTTTTTCACTGTGGAGAATGTACAACTCCATGGTTGAACCGTAAGATAGCTCCCGAATATTATCCACGGCTCTTCCATCAAAACATGAATATAATCTTGTTCGCTCTCGAACTCTACTAGAAAATAGTCATTCTCTAAATCAATAAATTGATATTGTCCTTGCAGTTGCCATAGAACTCCAATACGATTCAACAAGGTTTTATAGCCAATGGCACGTTCGAGAAGCCAGACTATCACTGAACGCCGCATGCAATAATCAATTCTATCGTGAACTTGGTCTACAAATTGATTCACCGGATACAGACCATCGTTGTCTACAATACACTCCCATGTAGGACCTCCACCTCGTCCATAGCTTTGAGCGAAACCTTATCTACTGTCATTTTCTAGTTGCCCATTACCACGCTAGCATAGGATTATTTTTCCTGTTTACTGGCAGCCGTATCAATGGTGTCTGTATTCGACTGAGCCTCCATAACCGCACGATCTTCCTCCATACGATCAACTTTCTCCTTATTACGAACTTTCTTAGTCTCACGTTGATCTTCGTCCGGGAAGAGGGAACCCGGTCTTTCCAACTGCAGAGATGCCCAAGACTTCAGGCCCAATGAAATTTCCATCAGAGTTCCTACCTTTCAGAGGAGATGTTGGAGCCACAAAGATAGGCGGCGGCTGATTTCCATTATTCCGTGTGAGAGGATTAGGGGTTGTCATAGGATTAGGGGTTAAATAGAGACCAAAATTTTTGAATGATCATTCTGACATAAAAAATTATCATAAATTTCTCCGTACTCAGTTGAAGTACCATTTATACACATATGACTCCTCATATGATAGCAAAAAAGATATCATGATTATGAAGAACTTGTCTAAGATCACAAGTCATAAATTTATCTATGAAGAACATATTTGTAAATGCTTGATCTTATATATTTTTTTTTAAAATTATTTTTATCATTTTTATAATATCATTTTTTTCAAATTATATATGTATTGATAATTTCGACATTTCTATAATTTTTAATCAGTTAATCCTTAATATTAAACAAAATAAATTATTATATTATTAACCTCAAATAAAATAATCAATTAAACACTACATATAGGTGACACATGTCACTGTTATAGACTTAAAGTAATTATCCGTTACGTCAATTAAAAATAATGATCAACATAATTAATATTAATGGATCAATTTAATTATTTTTTAATAATAAAACTCAATTAGATAAAAAATTTAAGAGTCCAGTTAATTTCTTTTCTATTTTTTCTTTAATATTTTGGGTTTTAGATGGGATAATAACTAGAGGAATGGAAGATAGCGATTGAAAGGAAATAAACGGGGAAAGTGATGAGAAAAATGAAAATTTAGTATTTGTTCTGTGTTCTTTTATAATGTTATTATCATAATTTGTAAATAGATAAATAAACAAATTTATAATTTTAATTTAATTAAATAAATTCACACACATCTTATAAATTATACTATTCAAATCTAAATTATGTAAAAAATACATCACACCCTTTACCTCTAAAATTACTCTTTAAATTTCAATTTAATTTTAAATTATTTAAAAAATCTAAATCTTTATAATTTTTTAAAAAGATAATCAAATATATTATGACATTTTTACTGAAATATCACTAGTACACCTAATAATTACTTGTCAGACACCCTTTCTCATAATATTACCGATCTAGCACCTTTTCTGACAAGGCGCGACCGCGTCTTCGCGGGGTTTTGTTTGAGCTGGTGCCACATCAAGAAAGGCGCGGATTTTCATCCACACCTTATCTGGTTCTGTCTGAGCTGGCGCTACATCAAGAAATGCGTGGATGGTTTCTGACACATACGTAAGGCGCTGAACATTATCCGCACCTTCTATTTTTGGTACCCAAGCATCTCGACTTTTAAACCCTCCCCTATAAATAACATTCCCTTTTGAATTCAAACATCACAACATCAAAATTATTTGTTGATTTCAGCTATACATTCGCAGTATGCGTATATCGTCTCATACAGGAAAGCATGGAAGGCAAAGCAGAATGCCATTAAAAAAATTTACGGCGAATGGGATGCATCTTACAATGAACTACCAAGTTGGTTGCGCAGATTGAATCCTGAGACAATTGTCGACTTTAAAACTTGTTATACATACCACAATGATCAAGTGTTTCACGATCGATCCCAATTATAACGGCTTCTTTGGACTTAATCATAGTGCATTAATGCTGTGAAATACTGCAAGTTGTACTATTGGCAGTTGTCCAAGATAGTAATCGCAACATTCTTCCAATTGCTTTTGCCATTGTTGAAAGAAAATATATAGATTCTTGGGTTTTTTTCCTAAAAAACTTACGCTTACATATTGTCACAAGGAAAAAATATGTGTCATTTCAGATTGCGAAGCTGGGATCAAAGTAGCAATGGATTCTTTGGGTCCAATGTGGCAACCACCCTATGTCCAACATCGGTACTGTACCCGACACATTGATCCTAACTATCATGGAAAGTTTTAGAAGAATGATGAACAAAATTACTTATACGCATGGGTATGTAAAAAAATTGCTTTTTTTATTTCTCAATCATTTTTATTTTTTTATGGAAATTTAACCGTAAGCTCTATATTTGATGCTCATGTTAAGAATTATTACCTGAAACATTTGAGTCCATGCTTCAAGATTTGCGAGGAAAGAACGAGGAAGGATACAATTGCATCAACCTCATCAACAAAGAAATGTTGACAAATGCATATGATGGTGGATATCGATATAGACACATGACGACCAACTTGGTTGAGGCTATCAATTCGACCTTAAAGGGGGCACGCCATTTACCAGTAACGGCTTTGGTTAAAACGACATTTTTGTTTAGAATCACTTTTTGCCATGCTAAGGAGACAAGCTCAAACTTGGATACAAAACGATCATATCTATCACCCAATATTAGTTACAGATCTACAAAAAAAGAATTGTTGCATCAAATGGAATGTCTGTAACAATCTTCTCTAGAACCAATGAATTATTTCATATCACATAGATTTCGCGATCTCTTCAAGGGATTCAAGCTAACTTGTTCAGAGTTAATCTCGATGATCTTTTCTTGCATTTGACCACCTATTCAATGAAATAATTTTTTTTATATACTCAACAAAATTATTTATATATGAAATCAATATTGAAATTACTTCAATAATAGCGGGAAGAGCAACGAGTTTTTCACCGCCGGACATAAAAAATGACATGTGATACCATGCCTAAGACTAGAGAAGAATGAGACATCCACCGATAGCTTTTTTTCAATAGTTAGTTGCTCGACACATTTCCCTATATATAAATGCCAAAATTACGGAGCCCCAACTGAGTGTGCTAGCATGATGAAATTTTGCGAGGTGACGCAACCACATACAATAAACTTGGTTGCACGATTTTTCGGGGATCAGGATCCCTCCTATGAGTTGTAATATGCAAGCACGTTCATACATTTTAACCTGCTCCTCGGAGGCGTCGCGACTCAAATGTTGGAAAGTTGTATCTAACCAATTTAACGGTATTCAACCACCGTTGAAATTAGGCGGGACACCTCCAAGATACACTAGCCTCAAATGCATGAAAACATCCTCCAACGTAATTGTGCATTCTCTACACGGAAGATGGAATGTGTGTCTCTGGTCTCTACCTCTCAACCAATGTAGAAATAAGGTTGGATTCAAGGTTATAATGCCCTTCATATTTTGCTACGTAACTGAATCCAACATCGACTAAATACTGCCATACACGAGTAGGTATATCTAACTTAAGGTTACGAATGAATGGATCTAATATACGATCTCTCCCCTAATTTAGTAAATATTATAAAAATTAAAATATAAACTAATACTAAAAAAAAAACATTAACAATAATTAAAATTACAACAAAATTTAAAATTGTTACTGTATCGACAAAATGCCTCGAGATATGATTCTCATCTAAACGTAACAAATCGTCTTTCATTTTATAACTGCAAAAATTAATAAAAAAAAATTAGTATAATAAAATTTAATAAAATAATAAATTATTGATTTATTATAATACAATAAAATATTTTACCTTCTTAATAGAAAGATTGATACTTGGAAGAATGAGAGGATTTGAGATTTGAGTATGGTATGGAGATTGTGCTTAGGTATTATATTTATGGGAAGAGGGGAGGGGATAGACGTGTTCCCATAAATGTGGGAGGTTGACGGTTGGGGTATTAAAGGAAAGACGATGATAATGATCCACGCCTTACGTACGTGTTAGAAATTTCGCGAAGGCACGAATGGTCATCCGCGCTTTTATTAACGTGACGTCAACTCTGATAGAACCCCGCAAAAAGCCGGATGACAGGTGTCTGACATATAATTATTAGGTGTACTAGTGATATTTTCGTAAAAACTCCATATATTATATACCTATACAACCGAAACTGACATTTTGAAAATAAGTTTTTCCCCCAAGAAAAACAGTTTCCTAAAATAGAAGTGAGATCTGATTAGTACATGAGAAGGGTAATTTTGTCAAAAGAAACAAGATAAGGGGTAGTTTCGTCACATGACATAATATGTGGAGCCGACCATTTGGTTAGGTGAGATCGACTCGGCTCCCTGTCCCTCTGGCAATTAACGCCACCCTGTACACAGCTGTCATCCACCCCTTTGAAATATTTAATCTGAAATCCTTTTTCCCCCAAGTCCCAAACCCTTAATCGAAATTCCCATAGGTTTTGTATTTTCTTCTTCTCGAGTAAAATTTCGGAGATTTTGAAAAGCTGAACAGAACAACAATGGCGAAACAAACATGAACGTACCCACATTCTTCGGTTCAAGCTTAAACGGTTTACTCTGAGTGTTTTCTTTTTGAAGAGAAAGGGCAAGTGCAAAAGAGGGAAAAAGCAATGGACCCTTGCCCTTTCGTGCGAATTACTGTTGGCAATCTAGCTCTGAAGATTCCGGTTGCGTCTAAGTCGGCGCGGTCCGTGGTTCACCCTTCGTCATCGCCTTGTTTTGTCAAGATTAAGCTTAAGAATTTCCCTCTTCAAACCGCCGTCGTTCCCTACATTCCGCCGGAAAATCAGTTCCCCGAGAACCAGTTGCAAAACCAAGCTGTTACATTCCACCTCAGCAAAGCCGACAACGACAAACTCGCGGCGAAGTCGATATTTTCCGCCAAGCCTTCCCTCAAAATCGCTATCTACACTGGCCGGGGTGGGAGTACTTGCGGGCTTAACTCGGGTCGTCTGTTGGGGAAAGTGTCGTTGCCGTTGGATCTGGCGGGAACTGAATCCAGGGCTTGCGTTTTCCACAATGGGTGGATTTCGGTTGGGAAAGAAGCTAACAAAGGATCAACTGCTCAGCTTCACTTGATTGTTAAAGCGGAACCCGACCCGAGATTCGTTTTTTCAGTTCGACGGCGAACCGGAATGCAGCCCTCAAGTGTTCCTGATCCGAGGAAATATTCAACAACCGGTTTTCACTTGTAAGTTCAGTTTTAGAAATACCGGCGACCGGAATCAGCGATCCAGGTCAATTTTCATAAATTGCATTATGCCTTTGATTGAATACTATTCATGAGAATGAATTTTCACTATGTAAAGTTAGTTTGAAACTTGGGATTGATATATTTTAGTTAAAATCCGACAGGTCTTTACAGTCGGAGCCAAGTAGCTCTCGCAGTTGGCTAGGTTCGTTTGGGAGCGTAAGGGAAAGGTCAGGGAAGGAACGAAAAGGGTTGGTCAATAACGGTCCACGACTTATCCGGTTCACCAGTCGCCGCCGCTTCGATGGTTACACCATTCGTGGCTTCACCAGGTTCGGACCGAGTCAGTCGTTCTAATCCCGGTTCATGGCTTATTCTCCGTCCGGGAGATGGAACCTGGAAACCTTGGGGCCGTCTCGAGGCGTGGCGCGAGCGTGGCTCCTCCGATGGACTCGGTTACCGTTTCGAACTCATTCCAAATATGAGCGACGCGGCGATTGTTTTAGCCGAGTCGACACTGAGTTCGAGTAAAGGCGGGAAGTTCGTGATTGACCTCAGCAGCGGCGGAAACAATAACAACAGCGGTGAAAACGGGCGAGGCACGCCGGGGAGTGCAACATCGCCGGCGTGTAGTCCTGGGAGTAGCGGGGATTTCGGATACGGACTCTGGCCGTATTGCGTGTACAGAGGGTTCGTAATGTCGGCTGGCGTGGAAGGGGAAGGGAAGTGCAGCAAGCCTTGCGTGGAGGTGAGTGTGCAGCACGTGAACTGTACGGAGGATGCAGCGGCTTTCGTGGCTTTAGGTGCCGCCATTGATTTGAGCATGGATGCTTGTAGGCTTTTCACTCAAAGGCTGAGGAAAGAGCTGTGTAGTCCCCAGGATTTTCTCACCTGATTTTCTTTTTTCGTTTTTGTTCCTGAGTGGATGAGTTTTAGGTTCCATGCTGGAAAGCTTACTGCTAACAAAAGCTCTGTACAGCACTAGCGTTAATCCTTTTTTGTTTAGATTAATTAATTTGTCTTTGGCCATAGAATTAAAGCATGCTTTATTTTTTTTGGTGAATAAAAGAAAAGAATGGCTAGCACTTAGATGCTTGCTTCCAAGTTACAAGCAGTAGTCTCCTCTTGTATTTAGATTAAAAACCTCCAGCGGTGGACTGTGAAAAATCGACTGAGAGTAACCTCGGCCAGCAACGATCCTCGACAACTTGTCAGTTACCTTATTCGCCTCCCGATTTACATAACGTAAAGTAATATTTCATTCCTGATTTAATAACTCCAAAACTCGGTCAAGAAGAGATAAGAACGAATCTCTTGATTTTCCCCTGAAGCATCTGAATAACCTCCATGCTATCGACTTCTACCGTGACTTGTTTTTTCCCACGGTTCCATGCAAGAGAAAGACCTTCATAAATACCTCATAGTTCTACCTCAACGATAGAATATATACCTATTACCTTAGAGAAGCAAACAAGCTAATCACCATTCGAGGAACGGAGAACACCCCCACAAGTCACAAATCCGTTTTCAGCTTTACGGGACTCATCTGTATTCATCTTACACCAGTTCGGAGGCGGTGGAGACCAAAGAACAGTCCTATTAACCTGCCGATAAGCCTGACTCCTCGACATAGAAGAAGCAAGTGCACGGTTAGCTTCGAAGCAAAGACGCTTGCCTTGTTCCAAAACAGATTCATGTTCAATATAATCCGGTTCAAAAATCCTTTTATTGCGATTCTTCCATAACAACCAAAGGATCGAACCAAATAATAAGTCCCAATCCTGTTCATCTCGTGCATAAAATCGCGGAGAGACAATATTAATTTGCAACCAACTCCTTATGTCTCGTGAAAGAAAATCATGCAATTTATCATCTTTAACTACCGAGGACCAGATTCCCATAGCCAACAAGCAGTGGTGAAAAAAATGATTTATTGTTTCCCTCAGTTGCCCGCAAACTCCACAATAATTGTTTGTAGCTAAGTGTCGTCTTACTCTCTCCGTATTGGTTAGAAGCCTATCGTTAGCTAATAACCACAAAAACATTTTAATTTTTTGCAAACCACGGTATTTTGAAATCACTTCCCATACCTTGTGTGGCCTGTCATCCGAGCATTCCTGCCTCATATCATATGCCGACTTAACCGTAAAGCACCGGTCAAAATTCCACTTCTACCCCAGCACATCGAGTTTCCTGCACTGCCATGGGGGCATCGTTGCTGCCAGCCTCTGTATAATAGTGCTAGGTAATATATGATTGAACAATTCCCAACGCCAAAGACCATTTGCGTCCACCATTGAAGCTACCGATCGACTTGGGAGTGCCTCTCTATCGGGTTGATTAGAAACAAAGCAATTCAAAGGACCCACATCGCTAAGCCATGCGTCCCTCCAAAAGTCAATATTTCGGCCATCACCAATACTCCAAACCAGTTTAAGGTGTACATCACTCCATACTTGAGAAATAAAGCATGCTTTATTAATTACTCTATTTTTGTGCCATTAATTATCCAAAGGGTTGCTGTTTATATTTCGAATCAAAGTGGTACTAGTGGTGAACTGGACAGTTTGGACTCCTTTTCAATTTTTATTTTGGTTTAATTATGCCATTGCGCCATACACTTACCATATTTTTAGTTACTTTATTTCTTATTTAAGAATTTGAAGTATTAAAAATTCTCAACACTTTCATCTAAAATGTTCTCGACTGTCTCTCTACTGTTATTCTTTAAACATGATTTCAGTAAAATCAATCTTGTATTAGAATAGTAATAAACTTTTGATTTTTCTACATTAAATATTAATGAGTACCCCACAAGTTTTGTTCGCTTTTTATTTTTTCCCCTTTCTAGTCAACTTGAATATATATATATACACCGGTTAGAATCTACTTTCACAATGTAAATTATTTTTACTTTTACATAAATTTAATATCGTTCGATGAGTGAAAATAGATGTTTGAGATTGATAAATTTTTAGTTTATATGTCATCATCTTATACATTCTGATATTTTTAATTTTTGAATGTTTTTAGTGTTTTTCTAATATTTTTTGAATATTTCAAGTATTTTTAATTAAGTTTATGGATTTTTAAAAAGAAATTGAAGAAATTTTGTTTTTGTTTTTTAGAGTTATCATTTTGCTTATTTTTAAAATTGAGGGGTCCAAAAGATATTTACACAACTTTTTTTTATCATTTTTAAATATTCAAGTTGTAAAAGTTTAAATAAAATATTAAATTATTTATCAAATTTTATTTAAAAATAAATGACTCGATTCAATTAACTTGATAGTTAAAAATAATATTTTTTGAGTTGACTAAAATTTCGCCACCCCTAATTATATATTCTTATTAAAAGTTTAATTGTTTATTTATTTTTTATATATATTTACTTTTCATATGTAAATTTAATTCTTGTATCAGTTTACATATAAGAAAATGTAAAGTATCGAAAATCGATCAAGCTTGTGACATGCTCTTTAATATTTGATGTAGAAGATTTGATTATAATTTAAGTTATATTTTTATTTTAATACAATATTAATTTCATTGAAAATACATTTAAAGAATAATAATAATCTCATGTCGACGAGAGACAATCGATAATTTTTTTATGATATATATATATATATATATATATATATATAATATATATATATATTAAATTGTATTTTTTATATATTTATAATTTACCAATTTGTAATTTTTATTTAAATTCTTTAAAAAAATAATATTTTATTTTTTGAATATTTTAATTTTTACAAATTTTAATAATTTCTTAAATTATTGCCTTTTTTCTTAAAGATAAAATAAATTTTAGAACTTTCAATTAAAATCAAGTATGACATTAAAGTCGACTAAAAAAACAGTTCAACAATTCTATCATGTCATCATTCACACGTTAATTGTCATATCAATACAATAAATTATCACATCAACATCACTAATTACCATGTCAAAGACGTAATAATCAACATTGGTCAAATAATAAAACTTATCAATTAAATGATTAATAGAAGTGTTAGAAATTTGTTAACGAAAAAATAACCAAAACGATATCAACATAACATAAGACATGCATATGAGAGAGATTTAATGTGGTTCGGTTTTGCGTAAGTCCACGGGCAAGATGATTAATAATCCACTATAAACGTAGAAAACACGAAGAAGTACAAGTACATGATATCACTTGTATTCCAAAACCCAATATAGACATCAAAACTCGATATAATCTAAAAATTCTTAATATACCGACAAAACTATCTCTAGGGATGGGCATTTAAACCCGACCCGACGGGTTCCGACCCGACTTGACCCGATCGGGTCGGATTTTTTTTTTAAAAAATTGGGTTCGGGTCGGGTTCGAGTTTAGGGTGAAAAAAATCCGACCCGGCCCGACCCGAAAAAAAATATAATTTTACCCCATATATTTAGGGATAATTATAATAATACCCCTCTATATAAATATTTTTTCAATTAAGTCACTGTTTTTATTGAATAAAAATATTTTTTTATTATTTTGGGTCGGTTGGGTCGAATTTCTATATCATATATTCGGGTCGGGTCGAATGAAACATTGTTTTGATCAGGTCGGGTCGGGTCTCGGGTGGATGCTCTCTTGTTCTCGGGTCGGGTCGGATGGACCAAAACCCGACCCATGTCCATCTCTAACTATCTCTACAACATAAATCAAAATATGTTGGGATTTCAATTTAAAAAAGTAAAGTCCAACGGATAATATGCGGTTAGAGAATTAGAGGGAGTGAAAATGAAAGCAAAAGCAATGCTATTTCTGTTGGAGTGAATATGATAATGGAATGGGGACCGATGTCCTTAGGACCTTAGCCTTGAGATTGTAACTTGAAAAGGGGAGGGAAAGGACCTTAGAAAGCGTTGGGAGAGGCATGTGAGGGGAGGTGAATACCAACAAAATGGCTAAAATATAGACAGACATACAGGTTGTAAAACAAATGAAGCTTGCAAAAAGAGAAGGGTAAAGTACATAAATGGTTCTCAACTATAGGATATTGTTTTATTAGGTCTCTCAACTATTAAAAGTTATAAAATTATCCCTCAATTATAAGGTATTATTTTGTTGAATCATCCGACTATTAAAAGTTACTAAATGGTCTCTCGACTATAAGACGCTACTTTGTTGAGTCCTATTATTAAAAGTTACAAAATAATCACCTGACTATTCACATATTCTAAATTAGTCTTTTTCTATTAAAACTTAGATGATCGCATTAGTTGGATGTTAACCTACTAACTGAGATATGATAAAATCATATTTTAATGATGTCTATCGACACCTTCATTACTTTTAGACACTAGTTCGACGACATAAAGTTTAAAGAACTGACTCGACGACATAATGTAAACAGAGATTCAATCTATAAAATACAACTTAAATGGTTTTAGATCAGATTTTATCATATCACAGTGTCCATATTAACTTTCAGCTCAGGCAGTCGTTAATTCATTAATGAAAAAATGAGTTTAGAATATATGAATAACATGTGATTATTTTATAACTTTTAATAGTTAGAGGAGTCAACGCAATACGTTTTATTCAATGGACAAAATAACAATCTATAATCATTGGACTATTTGTGTACTTTTCTCACAAGAGAAATAGGGTTGGCTTAAGTAGTTAAGTAGGAATATGTTAATGGAGTGAGGTTCACGTCTTAAGATTTTGTGCGGTGGAAGTTTATTGGGAAACTTAATGGCGCTTTTATTATTGTGGGCAGGGAATGAAAATACGTTGTGAGGGTCATGGGACAGATCGTGTGATAGTTTCGAACGGAGATTGGGGACCAGTGCGGCGCCCACTCTCTTCTATGCCCTATACGACTTGGGCTGCCACAATTTTCTTTTTCATCCTCTTCTCTCTTAGTCCTTCCAACCTCTCAAACCACTTTAAATGCTTTTTATCTCTTCAAAAGGTTCCCAACATAAAATATTTTTTTATTATATAATAATTATAAGGTAGTTTCTATTCGTTAATGAGTATTGGTACAAATGGTTGGGATTCAGGAATTTGAGTTTGTAAGGCCAAGTTTGAATCCTACCATCGTCACTCTTGGTGGACAATTTGTAAATTCTTATGTAAATCATAATTGATATTAGATATGCTCGATTCTGAATTGGGGGAGTCACTCCTGACCTAAATTTTTTTAATCAAAAATAATATTTTCCTTTACTAGTGAAGCCACTTAATAAGCTCAAATAAAATATTTTTGTTTTGAATGAGGGTTAATTTTGTCATATGTTCCGATAACATATGGTCAAATTGTAAATTAATCTAATAGTAAATGTTGGTGCTAGACATTAACTTTAATTTAATGTAGTTATTTTTATTAAACACACCAAAATAAAATTTACATTTTATAGTAAAATTGATAATTACATTGATATATATTAACTTTAAAATTAGAAGTGAAGTCAAGAAATTTGTACCTAAGGTTGAGATAAAGTTATATGTTTTAGGAAAGAATTATATTAAATTATTATTAATTTTCGAGAGAATCTAAGAGTGCAAGTTTTCCATCTCACAAAAGGACTGAAATGGCTTAATTCCACAGTTTAAATTGGGAGGAATTGAAGGCAATTTTCCATTTAACTATAGGGCCAAGGTTAATTGCCTCTAAGACCGACTCTTCAGTTTTAGGGTTTATCTGCACTGTTCTAAAGTTTAGAGACAAATTAGGTTTAATTTATATATGTGTATTATTGTAAAAATTAGTTTATTATATTTTAATTTTATAACATTTAATTCTTGTATTATTTTTTATTTAAAGATTTTAATCTCTTTATTAATTTATATTCATTTTTTCATTAAGTACTGACATGACAACTATAAAAAAGATAAAATAACTTTTAGTTCCCTATATTTAGGATTTTGATTAATTTGATCTTTAACTTTTATGAATAAATAAAAGATTATCATAACTTGAACAATATAAATCTCAATTATTTATATGTACAATTTTTAAGGGGCAATTTGATAAAAATAGTAAAAATAGAGAATTTTAAAAATTATTTTTTATAGTTTTTACTGGTTAGATCAACAATCAATAATAAAATTAAATAAAAGTTAAAAGAATGACAAAAAAATCAAATAAAAAACAATACAAAAAATCAATATTATAAACTTAAAATATCATATTTAAATTTTAAAATAATATATATATTGATATATTACTATATTTAAATAGAAATGAACATAGAACTTTATGTTGGGTGAAATATTAAAATGTTAAGAGATGAAGAACTTATATAATTTTTGGGGGTGAAAATATATTTTAATATAAAATATATAAAAATATTTTAAAATATATGATAATTTTCAATTTTTAATGAGAGCGATTGTCACTACCTGTCCCCTCGATCTATCCCTGTATTTAAACCTTTAGCTTTTTGACCCATAATTTGGGGATTAATGGTAAAGTTAATGTCGAAACATTTTTTAAACCGGGGTGGGGGCGAGATTTTGAAAACCGCGTCATTTTTAATTATTATCTTTTCAATTGATTTTTTAATTAAAAACAGTGCGCTTTTAGAAAACCTCTCGTTTCGAAAAATTGGGAATTCCTTTACGATAAAAATATAAGGTTCGAGGAGTCGCCACCAATCTTTGATTAGGGTGTGATTGGGCACCCAAAAACATTGTCATTTTAAATAAAAATTAATTTTAATTAAAACAACAAATTTACGGTCTACGTTACCAAAATCCAAGTTCGGGAGTCGGTTACGCGTGGGGAAGGATTAGCACCCCCAGAACGCCCTAAATCGGTACCTAGTTGATTAATTAATTTCTTTGCAACGAATTTCGCAAGTTCAAATTTAATTTGATTAATGATCCCTTTAAACAACAAAAATGCAAATTTGCAACATTCAAAGCAACAAAATAGATTTAATTTAAAATTACCAAGTCATTAGAAAGATAAAGAATATTCGATTATTTAAAAAATATCGAGACCAGATCTTTAGTTCAGTTCTAACGACCTTTTCTCGAAAAGTTTAAATAGTCGAACATTTCCTTTTCTTTCGCTCCCAAATTTTACAATGATATATCCAAATTTAATTAGGCGTTACTGACGGGATACCATTTTAATTTAAAATCGTCAAAACAACTTTCCTGTAAGTTAAGAAAAGCCATTCTGATAATTTTAGACTAAAAGGGCATTACCCTTAATTCCGATTATGTGATTAGATCGAGTTATGCACACGAGATTAACATGCTTTTTTTTTAAAAAACAACTAAACAAAAGTGTACTAACAACATGCTCGGAATACTATACATGCATACATTTAAAATAAATATAAATTAAACTTACGAACATGGATAAAATATTAAACAAAGGGGCTAAAATGTAAAGAACACAAAAGACATGCTCTTTTCATAACATTTTCATTTCTGGGCAGTCCAAACATGATACAACCAAAATACTACATAGGATCAAAATGCAAGTTTCTAAAACTATGCATCCAATGTAAAATCTGCGCGAAAACAACCATAAAAAGACACTTGGTCTAAAATATCATACTCTGAAACTTAAGAGGCGAAAATAAAAACCAGCAAAGTTCGATTTGGGACCAAGACGATACGGTTCAAAGCTGTGAGGACCTATACAGATATTAACTCATTTTCTAAAACCCGGTTTACCTCACCCAACCTCAAGACGTTGCCGTTTCGTACAGCCCAAAAACGTCGCCGTTTCACTAACCAGATATATATAATATTAGGGTAAAACGATTACCCTAAAATCATTCTCAGCCTCTCTTCTAAAATGCCTCGCCGCTTTACTCTCATCTCTCTCTCTCCTATTCGTCTAACCCTACACGAAGACCTCCAGCCGCCGCAGCCTCCACCGTTTAGCGCTCCGATGAGGAGTCTAAGGCGGCCCGAGCTCTCCCCTCCACTCAAGAGTAACCACCTAGGCCTAGATCTAAGTTAAGCCTCTCAAAACTCCTCCATTTACCTTATTCATCTCTGCCTTTAGACCCTGACCGTGGCAGCCGTCGTGGCTGCCACCTACAAATGAATCCGGTGAAAAGCCCCGACGAAACCCCTACCCTCTCCTTGAGTCCCTCACAGACTAAACCACGACCCAAAACCTAAGTTCTAATCAAACATTCGAAACCTAATCAAGCCAACCTGTGGCCACCACGGGCCTCCTCTCTTAACCCTGACACAAACCTAGAAAACCCCTCAAAATCCTAAAGAACGTGGCTTAAAACCGACATGCACGGTTGGATACGAACAAGAAACGAAGGGTTTACCTTCTCTCAGACGGGTCGTGGGTTCCTAGCAAGGGCGACGAAGGTTTCTGGATGGGTGAGTTTCTTTTGCTTTCGTTTTGTTCTCTGGTTGTTGATGAATGATCTTCTGGGTATTTCGTTTTTTTGTTCTTTTTGGGTTGTATTATGTTTTCTTTCCTGATGTCTAAGAGATTTTTGTTTTTGTTTTTTCGTTCTTCTCCTCCTGATGACTGAAAGAGATCCCTCTTTCTCCCCCTCCTGTTATTTCTAGTTGATCTCCTCTTCTATAGTTTTGTTTTCGTCCGTTTCTTCTCTTGTTTGGTGTGTTTGCAGGGCACTGGCGCGAGCAAGTCACGGGCGGCAGCAGTGGGGAGTAGAGCTGTTGTTCGGTTGGGCGTGCGTGATCTGGCAGTGTGGTGGTGGCTTCACGTGAGTCTGCAGCTGGCTTGGGGATCACGGTGATTTGGGGACTGTTGGATCGTGGAGCCAGATCCAACAGAGGAGGCTCAGCGGTGCTGTGGAATATTAGGGTCTAAAAAACCCCTAAAGTTATCATCCTCATTCCTGAACCGTTAGATTGGGAGCCTTCAGATCCTGTGGTCCACATAGTGCGGCGCTGGGCACTCTTCAGGCTGGAAACAGAAGCTGGAAACCCTAACGGGTTTTAGGGTTCTCTTATGCTTGGGCCTGTTTGGTCTGGCCCGTTTTAGTTGTAACTCTGGTGTAGGCCCTATTATAGTAAAAATAAATATACTTAGTCCATGTTATAAATTATTATTATTTTTTATTGCAATTTTATGTCATATATTTTCATGTTAATAACTAACAAATACCAAACTTATGCTAATAACCCTAATAATGATAATAGTAAAACCCAATTGAATTTAAATAACGCCCCGGACAAATCGAGCATCTACAGCTGCCCCTCTTTGTTCATTGTCGTGCAACGAGAATAGAGCAAAGATCACTAGATGTTCAAATTTATCCGACCCTGAGAACTTTGACAGACTCATCCATTCCACTCTTCTTCTAGGGAGAGTGAGAGTTGAAAAAATCTTCTGAAAACGGGTTCGCTCCCTCTTTCTCCAGGAGAATAGAACTCGAACATTTTCAAAAACCTCCATAGTCCTTTAGAGAGTATAAGACTCGAACAATCTTTAACAATCGCGTCTGCCCCCTATTTCTTCAGAGAGTATAAGACTCGAACAATCTTCAATGATCACGTCTGCCCCCCATTTCTTCAGAGAGTATAAGACTCACAATCTTCATCAATCGCGTCTGCCCCCTATTTCTTCAGAGAGTATAAGACTCGAACAATCTTCAACGATCGCGTCTGCCCCCTATTTCTTCAGAGAGTATAAGACCCACAATCTTCATCAATCGCGTCTGCCCCCTATTTCTTCAGAGAGTATAAGACCCGAACAATCTTCAACAATCGTGTCCGCCCCCTATTTCTTCAGAGAGTATAAGACTCGAACAATCTTCAACGATCGCGTCTGCCCCCTATTTCTTCAGAGAGTATAAGACCCGAACAATCTTCAACAATCGTGTCCGCTCCCTATTTCCTCAGAGAGTATAAGACTCGAACAATCTTCAATGATCGCGTCTGCCCTCTATTTCTTCAGAGAGTATAAGACCCGAACAATCTTCAACGATCGTGTCCACCCCCTATTTCTTTAGAGAGTATGAGACTTGAACAATCTTCAACGATCGTAGGGAACCTGTAGATATTTTAAATCATCATGCAATGCTATGCTCCTATTCATGCCTACGATGTATGTAATTATGCAATTTAATGCACTTTCTTCAAAGGAACACCATCTCTCGACGGATCTTGGTTTTGTCTTGGGCATAGAACATTTGACCAGTTCACCCCATCTGATAATCTAAAAACCATAACTTTCGGCTTGACATGAGTTTGACTCCTTTCTTTCTTGAAACCCACTAGTACACATGACCAACTTCTTGATAAATGACAATTTCTTTGGGTCATCTATTAATGGCTAAGATTTTCTATGAATTCCAAAGTTTTAGCTTTTCGCAACCATACAAGCTTATGGATAAAACCATTGTTAGCTTCAGAATACCTGCATTTCCAAAACCTTTTGCATAATAATACAAAATGATCTCATGTACCACAAGTTAAGCTATGCGTTTTAATTAGATGCTTGTAAAAGGGAAATTGAGAAGGGGAAATGTCTCTTTACTTATATAAATGCAGAGAATTTTTAGGCAACTACATGACAAACTTTTAATTGGAAAAAGAAAAAAAGGATAGGCGTCTTCAAATATCAATAACACAAATGCTTTTGAACTGGCACGCCGTCAGAATGACTCGAGTGTAGCTTCTGTCAAAATGATCTCCAAAATTGCTACGACAGCTAAGAGTGTGAAGATCTTTCTGAACCCCAAAATCTCCCATTACTGGATGTCGTAAACCAGCATTGAATCTCATGTGCATTCAACTTCTCCCTTAGTTGTTTTCGTCGAGACTTATTAATCTTCTATCTCACTCCTGATCACCAACTGTCATTGTTGTTACCCATATCAAGAGCTCTTTCTACTTCCAAAATCAATTCGGACTCTCCACCGTGCACGAATTCTAAACAAAGCTCAAGTCGCCCTTTGCGGGTTTTCAACTTGAGACCTCCTTTGGCTTCAAGACGCTCTTTTCAAGTTTTCATCTTGAACCCTCATCTTTTGTTTCTCTTTTTTTTTATTATTCTTTTCATTTTTTCCATTCATTTTTTTCTTCTTCACTTTTCTTCAAGCAAAATACCTCTTAACTGCGTCAGAATTTACTGGATAAGGTAATTCAGACCCATCCATCTCAGTTAAGACTAGAGCTCCCCCAGAGAAGGCTTTTTTGACAACATAGGGTCCTTCCCGCTTAGGCATCCATTTCCCTCGGAAATCTTTTTGAATGGGCAATATCCTCCTGTACACCAAATCTCCTTCGTGGATTTCTCGAGGGCGAACTTTCTTATCATGTGCTCGTATCAATCGCTTCTGGTACATCTGATCGTGACAAATGGCCTTCAATCTCTTTTCTTCAATCAAATTCAATTGGTCATATCTGGTCTGTACCCATTCTGCCTCATTTAGCTTCACCTCCGATAAAACCCGGAGTGAGGGAATTTCCACTTCAATAGGGAGGATAGCTTCCATCCCATAAACTAGAGAAAACGGAGTTGCCCCAGTTGACGTCCGTACAGAAGTCCGATAGGCGAACAGAGCAAATGACAACTTCTCATGCCAATCTTTATAAGTTTTAGTCATCTTCTCTATAAGCCTCTTAATGTTCTTGTTAGCCGCCTCCACTGCCCCATTTATCTTTGGACGATAAACCGTGGAATTATGATGCTTTATTTTGAATTGCTCACAGACAGATTTCATCATCTTGTTGTTTAAGTTTAATGCATTGTCAGAGATAATCCTCTCCGGTAACCCATATCTACAGATGATTTCCTTCTTTAAAAACTTACATACCGTTGACTGGATAACGCTCGCATAGGAAGCTGCTTCTACCCACTTGGTGAAGTAATCTATTGCTACCAGAATTAAGCGATGGCCATTTGACGCTTTTGGTAAAATTTGTCCAATAACATCCATGCCCCACATAGAAAACGGCCACGGGGCTGTCATCACATGCAACGGATGAGGAGGGGTGTGCATTCTATCCCCATAAACCTGACACTTGTGACACTTTCGGGCATAATTGATGCAATCAGTTTCCATAGTTGACCAATAATACCCAAATCTCATAATCTGTCTGGCCATTACGTGCCCATTAGCATGGGTGGCACATATTCCTTCATGTACTTCTTCAAGAATCATTTTCGCTTCTTTAGTGTCCACACATCTTAATAAGACCTGATCCATGCTTTTCTCATATAAGGTCTCACCATTAAGCACATACCCTGCTGCCATTCTTCTAATGGTCCTTTTGTCATTCTCAGCTGCCTGTTCGGGGTAACTTTGATATCTTATATATTGGAAGATATCATAGTACCAAGGTCTTCCCTCATCTTCTTCTTCAATGTTAAAGCAGTGGGCTGGATACTCATAAGCCTTCATCTCAATAGGCATCATATTTCAATGTTCGTTCATCTTAAAGGCCGCTGCCAAAGTAGCCAAGGCATCCGCCATTTGATTTTCTTCTCTGGGGAGGTAATTGAAAGTCACTTCTTCAAATTCTTCTATAAGTCCCCGAACTAATTTACGATATTCCACAAGTTTGGGATCTTTAGTTTCCCATTCTCCTCTGAGCTGGTAAATTACCAAAGCTGAATCCCCATATACCCTCAGTATTTTTGCTTTGAGTTCAATAGCTGCTCTAAGACCCATAACACAAGCCTCATATTCAGCCATATTGTTTGTACAATCAAAATTGAGCCGACTGGTAAAAGGATAATGCTCTTCACTTGGTGAGACCAAGATTGCCCCAATCCCATGCCCCAAGGCGTTTGAAGCACCATCAAAGTTCATCTTCCAGTATTTACCGGTGAGCGCAATTGTTTCTTCCTCCGAGATAGCCATTAAATCCTCATCTGGAAAATCGAAGTTCAACTGTTCATATTCTTCTGAATCCCTACTCGCAATGAATTCTGCTATGGCGCTCCCTTTAACTGCCTTCTGGCTTACATATTGGATATCAAATTCGGACAACAGGATTTGCCAACTGGCTAACCTTCCAGACAATGCAGGTACCCCCATTAGATACTTTAAAGGGTCCAACTTAGATATGAGCCAGGTAGTATGATACAACATATACTGTCTAAGTCTTCTGGTAGCCCACACTAAAGCGCAACACAATTTTTCAATTGGTGAGTATCTGGCCTCACACTCAGCGAACTTCTTACTAAGATAATAGATAGCCCTCTCCCTCTTCTCAGTTTGATCATGTTGCCCCAACACATATCCCATTGAATTGTCATAAACGGACAAGTAAGGAATTAAAGGCTTTCCTGGGATAGGTGGCGCTAGGGTCGGAGTATTTGAAAGATATCTCTTTACTGCCTCAAAAGCCTCTTGACAATCCTCACTCCATTCTCCTAAATCATTCTTACGAAGAAGGCAGAATATGGGATCACATTTTTCGGTCAGCTGCGAGATAAACCGAGCGATGTAATTTAATCTCCCCAAAAATCCTCGAACGTCTTTCTGTGTTCTTGGGGCTGGCAAATCATGAATGGCTTTTACTTTATCGGGATCTATTTCAATTCCCTTTCGGCTCACTACGAATCCCAACAGTTTTCCCGATGTCACCCCAAAAGTACACTTATTTGGGTTAAGTTTTAGTTGGCACTTCTTTAATCTTTGAAAGAGCTTCCTCAAATTCTCGATATGTTCCTCCTCTGTCTTGGCTTTTACAATCATATCATCGACATAGACTTCAATTTCTTTATGCATCATGTCATGAAACAACGTCACCATGGCCCTCTGATAGGTTGCCCCTACATTCTTTAATCCAAACGGCATGACTTTATAATAGAACGTCCACCACATAGTGATAAATGTTGTTTTCTCCATATCTTCAGGGTACATTTTAATTTGATTATATCCAGAGAAACCATCCATAAATGAGAATAAGGAATTTCCAGCAGTATTGTCCACTAACGTATCTATATGTGGCAAAGGAAAATTATCCTTTGGATTAGCTCTATTCAGATCTCTATAGTCGACACACATTCGTACTTTCCCATCCTTCTTTGGTACTGGGAAAATATTTGCTACCCACTCAGGATATTTGGCCACTGTGAGAAACCCAGCATCAAATTGTTTCTTCACTTCTTTTTTAATCTTGAGCAGCATCTCGGGTCTCATTCTTCTCAATTTCTGTTGTACGGGCTTACAATCAGGCTTTATCGGTAATTTATGGACAACCAATTCGGTATCCAGGCCTGGCATATCTTCGTACGACCAAGCAAATACATCCTCGAATTCTTGAGGTAATTCTATCAAGCTCTGCCTTCCTTCAGCGGACAGGGTGGTACCAATCTTAACTTCTTTTTCTATCCTCATCCGTGCCCAGATTCAAGATCTCTGTAAGCTCTTCGTGAGGCAGAATCTGCTCATCTTCCTGTTCTTCCATCTTTAGCAATTCTGAATGTAGTTCACATCCCTCATCGTCATCACAACCTTCGATTTCCCCTTGACATATGAGCATCTCGAAATCAATCTCCGGGTCAGGTTCATCAGCATTCGTATCATTGATATCTGAGCTCCTGAAATGATAACGGAAGAGAAGATATATATACATATATGCATACGGGAGAATCCTTTCCCATATGAAAATAGAAAGAAATAATATATACGTATACAACCAAAAAATGTTATGCATGAAAAATGTTTGCCATTTGGGAATTAACAAAACACATCTTTTATTGAAAGCAAGTAAAAACACACAACTTAACCCTTTACATCAAATCACCTACTGTCCCAGGGTATGAACAATAGGGAAGAGTTCTAGTGTATTACTCTGCAAAAGATTTGTAAACTACAGGCAGTTCCTCCGCAGTCCAGTTGTTCAACACAAAGCCCGGTGGCGCACCCGTAGCTCTCATTTCTTTGAACTACTCATCGGTTATGACATTAATGCCCAAGTCCTCCAAGGCATTCTCAACTATCACTTTACTTCTTTCCAAAGTCCCTTGAAACATATATCCTCCTGATACGAAAATGCTGCTCAATGGCGGGAATGTCATGGGCTCCCAGCTTGGGTCCTCACCAGTCAATCTTGCATTCCTCAATTCCTGAATCTTCTTGATGCTTCTCATTTTTTCTTTTAAAGTCGGCTGATACCCTAAACCGAACCTGTCTCTTTTAGTTACAGGGTAGATTGGGCCCACTAGTCCTTGCAACCGACGTCCAAACCCTTTGCCAGTTTTTGCTCCTCTTTCAAGAGTCAGTTTAAGCCCCATTTTGGTGCAGTTTGACAATCTAGGCTTCGGGATCTTCTTTCCTTCTGCCACAAACGTGGCATTGACATATTCTAACGATCTGAAAGAACATTCAACAGCTTGTTCTTCAACTTCAACGTATGGAGCAATAGTAGAAACCGAAGCAATAATGTCTTCTTCAGCATGAATGCATATAAGCCTCCCATCAATTGCAAATTTTATCCTTTGGTGCAACATTGACGGAACCGCACCGGCCTGATAAATCCAGGGCCTTCCCAATAAACAGTTGTATGTAGGCATGATGTCCATCACAAGAAACTCCACTTCGTATATCGCCGGGCCAATAGTCAAAGGGATATCAATCTTGCCTAGAACTTCTCCCTTCGTTCCATCAAAAGCTCGAACCACACTTTGACAGCTTCTCATCAGGGTACTGTCCACTGGCAGTTTTTTCAGGGTCACCAAGGGCATCACATTTAACGCCGAACCGTTATCTATCAGTATTCTGGATAAAACATTCCCTTTGCACCTAACTGTGATGTGTAGAGCCTTATGATTGCCAATCATCCCAGAAGGGATCTCGTCCTCAGAAAAAGATAAAAATTATCTGACTGGATGTTGGCAACTAGTCGGTCCAGCTTTTCTGTGGGTATCTCCTTCGGGACAAAGGTTTGGTTTAAAACTTTTAACAGGGCGTTGCGATGAGCCTCTAAACTCAGAAGAAATGATAGGACAGAAATACGGGCAGGCAGCTTGTGCAGTTGCTCAACAATACTGTATTCACTATGTTTCAAAAATTTTAAAAATTCCATCGCTTCATTCTCCGTTACTGGCTCATTGACGATGGGTTCATCTTCTTTTATATGCACATCGATACTTTTTCCTTTCTCGACAGCAATCTTCTTCTCAGGTTCTTTGTGATAACATCTACCACTCCTGGTCATGTGTCCCACTTCATCTACTTCTTCCTGTTGCTTTGCCACCTCTCCTATTTGACAAGTATATCTCCAGGGTACCTATTTATTGTCTTTGTACGGGAACGGAGAGGGAAGTGTAATAATCACCTTTGGAGCTACCTTCTCAGCCACTCGATTCTTGGGAGTAATGACGAGGGGACAACTAGCACTATAGACCCCTTTGGATGATCCCTCAGAGGCGTAAACTTCCGCTTCTTCTTTCTCAGCCACTTCTTTGAAGAACTCGATTTCCTTACTATCCATCATCTCTTGCACCAGCTCTAAGAAATCAGAACACTGTTGTATACTGTGTCTTGTGCAGTTGTGGTAGTGGCACATCTCTTCATTGTTGAACTGTTCACATGGCAGATTAGTCTTTAATAGTCCTATCTTGACCATTTGGCACCATACCCAAGACATGGGTGACATCACCTCACTAACATTCCTTACAATTCTTTTTCCTCTCTCTTCAGTAATCGCATTAACTCCTGCTCCTGCATGGCTCGACAACGGATTCTGAGCTATATTTGGCTGCTCACTGTCACCAAAGTTGATGATATTCCTCGTTCTCAAAGCTTAGAAAAATTTCTTAAAAGCAGTACAGTTCTCAATGGAATGCCCGGGGTTCCCTGCATGGTACTCACACTGAGCACTAGCATCATACCATTTGGGAAAAGGAGGTTGCATTGGTGTCACGTGATACGGTGAAACCACATGTCTATCATACAAAATCTGAAACAATTCCTTATAAGTCATCGAAATTGGATCAAATTGAGGCCTCTATCTCCTCTAGTCCCTTGCCCCTTGTCTATTATTATTTTGTGTTGATGGCCCTGCTCCTTGAGGACGGGAAACAGTGATGTTATGGGAATCATACTGCCTTACGTTGCTGACTTCGTTTTCCTTCTTCCTCATCGGCTGTTTCTTGCTAGAATCTCCTCCCTCAAGCTTCCCGCTTTTAATCGCCATTTCAATCATTTCTCCCGCCGTAACTATATCAGCAAAACTTCGAGAAGGATTACCAACAAAATGTCAGAAAAATGGAGCCTTCAAGGTATTAACAAAAAGTAGGTTCGTTTCCTCCTCTACCAACGGTGGGTGGACTTGTACTGCTACCTCTCTCCACCTCTGAGCATATTGTCTGAAACTTTCATTATGCTTCTTCTCCATTACTTGCAGCACCATTCTGTTAGGCCTGACGTCCTTCACATGCTTATACTGGTCAAGAAAATATTTGGCCAGGTCTTTCCATGTCCTGACATCAACTCTCGTTAGTTGATTATACCATCGCAATGCTGAGCCCGCCAAGCTTTCCTGGAAACAGTGGATCAATAGCTGGTCGTCCTCTATGTACCCGGTCATTTTCCTGTAAAACATTGTGATATGGGCAGAAGGGCATTGGGTACTGTCATACTTCTCGAAGTCAGGAGTCTTGAATTTGGGAGGCAAGATCAAATCAGGGGACTAAACTTAGTTCCTTCGCGTCGAGTCCGTACAAGCTGGTGTCTTCTTTCATAGCTTGGACTTCACTTGCTAGATGCTTATATTGCTCTTGCAACAACTTGTTTTCCTTCTTCTTTGCTTCCTCATCAAGGTCCGGGACCTGGTGATATGGGCTTTCTTCGGGGTGCGAACAAGATCCAAAGTTGTGGATTAACAGCAATGCCGTCAGGATTTATGTGTACTTTGGTATGGACAGATGTTCCTTGGGTATTCGGAGACTGTGCCGGGGTAAATCCTGGAGGGTAAAGTGGTTCTTCACTTGTTTGCTCATGGGCCTTTCCGTGCTCCGGATTTCTCCCTCCCAGCATACTTGCCAACTTAGTCAGCATATCCTCTTGAGCCTTAAGCATATCTTCTTTCATTTTCCTCAGATCATCTTGCAACTGCAATTGAGTTCTTTCTATTTGAGCAATCTTATCATCCATGGCTTTCCTTGTGTTATAGTGATGCTTGGAATTTCCCAGTATTCTGTAATGTATCCCTTATTGTTAATTTTAATGCTTTGAGGATGAATGTAAATTATGTAAAGTGCAAAAAAATGCAACACAAGACTTAAATTAATAATAAAATGCAAATGCATGTAGAAAGGCATTGATTCATAAGACGTGATCAGTCTTAGAACAACTTTCATTTAGGACAAAAGCATCATCTTTACAAGAAAAGTCCATTACAGAAAAGGCCTAGCTCTAATGTTCAGCTCCATTATCTGATTAACAAGCCAATCGACCCTCTTTCCTATATCTGATGCTGGATTTGTGTAGCTCTGGATGACTTTTGCCTGGAGATCCATCTCTCCCAGCTGCCTCGCAACGCCGCTTAACTGATTCATGGTTTCACGGATCACATGATTGGCTTTTGTCTTCCAGTCTCTAAAGTTATCGTTTGAGTTTTGCCATTGCAGCCTAGTGCCTTGGACGGTGCGCTCAAGACCAGCGATTTGTGTCTGGCAGCTCCGTAAGGCAGCCTCTAAATCATGAATCTTCTTTTGCAAAGCAGCGCTCTCCTCGAGGCCAACCCTTTGATCTGTTGGGCAACGCTGACTGCTTTCTACAAATAAGGAACTTTCAAGCTGCATAACGTAGGCACTATACTCTTCATTCTTTGCCTTGGCTCGAGTTAACTCTTTCTCATGCCTTGATTCCATTTCATGCATCTCTTGATTGAGTACCTCTATCCGCTCGTTCTTTGCTCCGCACCTTTGTATCCAGAGGAATACTTCATCCTGTTTGCCTTGGAGCACACTCTCCCGATGTTGCCTTTCTAATTTTAGCTCCTCTTTGCTTTGCCTCTTCTCAGTTTCGAGCTCGTCGATCTTTTGCTTTCTAATCTCAAGTTCAAGTTTCATGCTATTTGCCTTCATTCTGAGTTCTTCAATATTAGCATGCAACTCTTCTTCTCGCTTCTTGCTCAAGGTGTACCTTTGTCTTAAGTCTTTAGCCTCTGTCCTTTCGCTCTTCAGTGCCCTAACCCAGGACCTTCTCTCGGACTCAAGTTCTTGATTTCTTTTCTTCTTCTCTGTCTCTACTTCTCTGACTCGGTGCTCTCTCTCGGCTCTGACGTCTCTAACTCGAATATCCCTCTCAGCCCGGAGCTCTAACCGCCACTGCTCTGAAGTTCTCCCGAGGCCAGCAATTGCCCGTGCTCGACTCATCTTTTGGTAATCGCTCTGTAAACTAGTGAGATTGGCCTCTACTTCACCCTTTCTCTTGCGCATAAGCTCAAACTGTGTATTATAGAACCCCCTATCGATGTCTAACATGAAATTCTTTTGTCTAAGGGCCTCACACTCTGCTTCCTTCCTGGCGATTTCTGCTTCGAATTCACTCTTCAGTATCTCCAACTTAGACGGTACGTATTTAAACTGTGCTTCCAAAGGAATTGTTTGGTCACGATCCACCAAAGGAAGGATATCATTCTTTCGCGCCGCCCTCCATGCCACGTAATCTGGCGTCAGCATGACCTCAGCTGCTATGAAATCAGTTCTAAAGGTTGACTTCCACGCCTCTGACATTGCACGAGCAGTCTTCTTGTAGTGATCTCCACAGTACACAAATTCAGATGCTTTCAGACCGGATGTAGCTGGGACGAATTGGCGTGCCCCAAATTACCTTAGTACCATCAACGGCGCATAGCCTACTCTACCCCATAACCCTAATAGGGTTACCCAATCGGAATCCCCGTATTTGTACAACACATCCACAAAAGATAACCATGGGACACGCCACACTATATCATGCTCCTGTAAATTTCTGAAGAGTGAAACCCAATCCTTCCTGGTGAGATGCTCTGGCCATTCTTTAGTGAGGAAATCTTTTAAGGGTGAATAGGCCGTAGAAAACCGTCGACTATACTCTCGGTCAATTTTCCAGAAGTGACTGCGTATCCAAACAGTAAGCAACTGGACACACCCGGTGAAGCGGCTACTCTCAGCTCTTCTGCAACTGCTAAGTGCTCTGAATGTCTTGGCCAAAACCGCAGGAACAGGGTTTACCTTCCTTTCCAAACGCTCGAATAAATTGACCACTGTGGCTTCCACGTGATAAAGAACTTTCGGGAAAATCATCAAACCATAAATTCCCAAGGCGAACATCTCCATGCTCTTCTCGATATCGCTATGCTTGATGATAAGCTCCTTGAGGCATGACCAAGGGAAGCAATCGGACTCTCCCTTCTTTTGGATTCGATCAGCAACCCACTTCTCTCCCATCCCAGTAATCCTTGCGAGCTTGCTCTTAAAGGATTGTGTCCTTGAGGCTTTTGAGTAGATTCGGTCCAAGTGTACCGTCTCGAAATGAAACAAGGAGGTGTATTCTTCTAACGTGGGAGTCATGTCTTCCTTGTTGAAAGTGAAGCAGCTATATGCGGGATTCCAAAACTGGATGAGAGCTTTGATTAGGGGTTCGTTTACTTTCATGTACAACAGAAGAGCGATGTCACCATACTTTTGCCAGAAAGAGTACTTCACATCAGAATTCCAACTTTCCCAAATTTCATGTAACTCTTGCAAATCGTTTTGCTTTAGACTGACCGGAGCAACCTCTGGTAGTACTGATATGTAATCTTCAGTCAAACTGTCGCCTTTCTTCCTCTGAGTTTCTTCGGACCATGACCTCACTTTCGCGTTATCCACCTCCTTGTTATGAAAGCTCTTGTCCATTTTATGACCGCCTTCTACTTTTATGACCACCTCGTGAACCAAACGCCTTCCTTCATGAATGATGATGCAATGCAGCAATAATAAATAAAACATAAAACACAAACAAAAATAAAATTGTGTTAGTATATACAATGAATAGTCGAAGAATAAATAAACAACATGGAGATAGAAAATATATACATCATAAACCTTATTCACATGATATCTACCCAACATGATATCTACTCAATCATGCTTTAGTAGATCCTACCCAACATGGTATCTACCCTCAGGTTTCGTTATTCACAAAAAATCCTAACCGCATGGTATCTAATTCACATGCTTGTTCAAAAAATGAACCTAACCACATGATCTCTAGTTCGCCTACTTTTTGCAAAAATAAATAAATTCAAGGAAAAGGTTAGAATGAGTTTCCCCTCCATCCATGTCTGCGGTCAGAGATTCAGCATAAGACGGGCAGAGTTTTGGTATCACTAAAAGGGTCCTCGAATTGTCCTTTGTTGGTGCCCCCTTGGGCTTGCCAGACCCTCGATCCTCGCCCATTATAGGCTTAAAATGGATCAAGTTCAATTCGAGAGGATACATATCCCCATATCCATGCGAGGAAACTCAATGTTTTCTCGTAGACATAAGGCATGTACCCCAGAGGTTACTAGCTAAAGCCCGTGCAGAGAAAAATAATTTTTCTCACGTAAGCGTAGCTTTCACCCCTACTTAATGGGACATAGCACAGTTAGAAGGCTCTGAATATTGAAGCTTTAGCAACAGTGGGGAAACTCATAATCCTTTGCCTCGATCCAAGAAACTCAACAAACTAAAGGTTAGAAAACTGAAACATGTAGATCACACGTTAGTACAACTATTTATTTGTTAATCAAAGCGCAAATTAAAATGCAAACAACAATTTAAAACAAATCAGGGATCAAAAACCAAATTAAAGTGATCTTACAACTTTCGTTTGCAAAGACAATTAATTAATCGACTATAGGCCTGACTCTCCAAAAATTCCCCAGCAGAGTCGCCAAGCTGTCGAAACATTTTTTAAACCGGGGTAGGGGCGAGATTTTGAAAACCGCGTCATTTTTAATTATTATCTTTTCAATTGATTTTTTAATTAAAAACTGTGCGATTTTAGAAAACCTCTTGTTTCGAAAAATTAGAAATTCCTTTACGATAAAAATATAAGGTTCGAGGAGTCGCCACCAATCTTTGATTAGGGTGTGATTGGGCACCCAAAAACATTGTCATTTTAAATAAAAATTAATTTTAATTAAAACGACAAATTTACGGTGTACGTTACCAAAATCCAAGTTCGGGAGTCGGTTACGCGTGGGGAAGGATTAGCACCCCCACAACGCCCTAAATCGGTACCTAGTTGATTAATTAATTTCTTTGCAACGAATTTCGCAAGTTCAAATTTAATTTGATTAATGATCCCTTTAAACAACAAAAATGCAAATTTGCAACATTCAAAGCAACAAAATAGATTTAATTTAAAATTACCAAGTCATTAGAAAGATAAAGAATATTCGATTATTTAAAAATATCGAGACCATATCTTTAGTTCAGTTCTAACGACCTTTTCTCGAAAAGTTTAAATAGTCGAATATTTCCTTTTCTTTCGCTCCCAAATTTTACAATGATATATCCAAATTTAATTAGACGTTACTGACGGGATACCATTTTAATTTAAAATCGTCAAAACAACTTTCCTGTAAGTTAAGAAAAGCCATTCTGATAATTTTAGATTAAAAGGGCATTACCCTTAATTCCGATTATGTGATTAGATCGAGTTATGCACACGAGATTAACATGCTTTTTTAGAAAAAAACAACTAAACAAAAGTGTACTAACAACATGCTCGGAATACTATACATGCATACATTTAAAATAAATATAAATTAAACTTACGAACATGGATAAAATATTAAACAAAGGGGCTAAAATGTAAAGAACACAAAAGACAGGCTCTTTTCATAACATTTTCATTTCTGGGCAGTCCAAACATGATACAACCAAAATACTACATAGGATCAAAATGCAAGTTTCTAAAACTATGCATCCAATGTAAAATCTGCGCGAAAACAGCCATAACAAGACACTTGGTCTAAAATATCATACTCTGAAACTTAAGAGGCGAAAATAAAAACCAGCAAAGTTCGATTTGGGATCAAGACGATACGGTTCAAAGCTGTGAGGACCTATACAGATATTAACTCATTTTCTAAAACCCGATTTACCTCACCCAACCTCAAGACGTTTCCGTTTTGTACAGCCCAAAAACGTCGCCGTTTCACTAACCAGATATATATAATATTAGGGTAAAACGATTACCCTAAAATCATTCTCAGCCTCTCTTCTAAAATGCCTCGCTGCTTTACTCTCATCTCTCTCTCTCCTATTCGCCTAACCCTACACGAAGACCTCTAGCCGCCGCAGCCTCCGCCGTTTAGCGCTCCGATGAGGAGTCTAAGGTGGCCCGAGCTCTCCCCTCCACTCAAGAGTAACCACCTAGGCCTAGATCTAAGCCAAGCCTCTCAAAACTCCTCCCTTTACCTTATTCATCCCTGCCTTTAGACCCCGACTATGGCAGCCGCCGTGGCTGCCACCTACAAATGACTCCGGTGAAAAGCCCCGACGAAACCCCTACCCTCTCCTTGAGTCCCTCACGGACTAAACCACGACCCCAAAACCTAAGTTCTAATCAAACATTCAAAACCTAATCAAGCCAACCTGTGGCCACCACGGGCCTCCTCTCTTAACCCTGACACAAACCTAGAAAACCCCTCAAAATCCTAAAGAACGTGGCTTAAAACCGACATGCACGGCTGGATACGAACAAGAAATGAAGGGTTTACCTTCTCTCATACGGGTCGTGGGTTCCTAGCAAGGGCGACGAAGGTTTCTAGATGGGTGAGTTTCTTTTGCTTTCGTTTTGTTCTCTGGTTGTTGATGAATGATCTTCTGGGTATTTCGTTTTTTTTGTTCTTTTTGGGTTGTATTCTGTTTTCTTTCCTGATGTCTAAGAGATTTTTGTTTTTGTTTTTTCGTTCTTCTCCTCCTGATCACTGAGAGAGATCCCTCTTTCTCCCCCTCTTGTTATTTCTAGTTGATCTCCTCTTCTATAGTTTTGTTTTCGTCCGTTTCTGCTCTTGTTTGGTGTGTTTGCAGGGCACTGGCGCGAGCAAGTCACGGGCGGCAGCAGTGGGGGAGTAGAGTTGTTGTTCGGTTGGGCGTGCGTGATCTGGCAGTGTGGTGGTGGCTTCACGTGAGTATGCAGCTGGCTCGGGGATCACGGTGATTTGGGAACTGTTGGATCGTGGAGCCAGATCCAACGGAGGAGGCTCAGCGGCGCTGTGGAATATTAGGGTCTAAAAAAACCCTAAAGTTATCATCCTCCATCCTGAACCGTTAGATTGGGAGCCTTCAGATCCTGTGGTCCACATAGTGCGGCGCTGGGCACTCTTCAGGCTGGAAACAGAAGCTGGAAACCCTAACGGGTTTTAGGGTTCTCTTATGCTTGGGCCTGTTTGGTCTGGCCCGTTTTAGTTGTAACTCTGGTGTAGGCCCTGTAATAGTAAAAATAAATATACTTAGTCCATGTTATAAATTATTATTATTTTTTATTGCAATTTTATGTCATATATTTTCATGTTAATAACTAACAAATACCAAACTTATGCTAATAACCCTAATAACGATAATAGTAAAACCCAATTGAATTTAAATAACGCCCCGGACAAATCGAGCATCTACAGTTAACTTATAAAATTAAAGACATATATTTTACATGTCTTGTTTAAACCCGAAGAATAGCCATAAAGCTAATTCACAACCTTTTATTTATTTGTTTGTTTATTTTGGGTTGCTTATTACTAACTATGTTCAGTGAAGTGTTCTTTTATTAATATTATTTTGTTTAAAAGAGATTCAACGCAAACAAGTTCTCCGAAGATCACTCACTCTTAACAAGAACAAATCTCTAATTTTTTTAACTAAAGTTTCTTCTTCTTCTTCTTTTTTCTGGGTCATGGAGACAACTTGCTGTTTTTGTGTGCGTGCCAAGTGTTTGGTGATATGTCCCTTTAAACTAGAGATCTTAGCATTGGAAAAATAAACAAATATGGAACCTCTTTACATTTTTCAGTAAATATACATATATTATATGCATCGTTTTTTTTTTGTAAATTGAGGTAAGGGTAAGGGAAAAGATTAGTGAGATGGTCTTCTTTTTTCTTAGCTTTCTCCTAGCTCGTTCAACTTAAATAAGTGAGCTGTATTTTAGTTACTTCAATATTGTTTCTGTAAAGGTCAATACTTCGCTTCAATTCCCAATTTTAAAAAAAGGGAGAGAATGTGTAATTTGGGATCCCAAAGTTAAGAGATTTTGAAGATTTTTATAGCAAACACGTTAGGTTTTTTTATTTATTTTTTTGGTGTTGGAATCATTGCTTCACCATCAACATTATTGGTCAGCGACCACTCCACTACTGGTTACAGCTCTCTGCCTAAATTAGAAGGGGTGAACCGTCTTCTAAAGGTTCCTCTTAGACTCTTTTGGTATTACTCTTCTTTATTATCACGAGTAAACCGTCTATTGACATCATAAGCATCCTGTTACCATTAAGAATGTGTATAATATATAATTTTCTTTTAAAAAACATATATCTAAACTCACGCACTAATGTAGACAACATTACTCGAACTCGGATCATATCAAAAGAACAGTATTCATTTTTATCATCAAGATCACTTTAAAAATTTTATATAAATTGAAATATAAAATAAAAATGAAAAAAAATGAAATTATCAGTTAAACTCAATAATTTAATTAATTAAATAATTATATCTTATTTTTATATATAATTATAAAATAAAATATTAATTTAAATAAACATGAAAAATAATTAAAATAATTATATCCTACTAGATTTATAATATCCATGACCAAAATTAAAGGTATCCACGTTACTCTTTTGATGATTTCTAGTAAGATGTAAGACATTGGATTTGAGGCTGCGTCTTTTACTCCTAAGTGGAACTCACGTGCGTTGTAAGTATATATTATATGTTTTAAATAATAGAAATATTATAAAATCTAGATCTATACTAATTACAATTTTTTATGACTTTAACTCCATTAATTATTAAGTATTAATTTAATTAAAAATTATTAAATTATTTATATATTTAATTATATTATTAATATTATAATAATAATATTTTTGTTTTCTTATACTTATATATAATCCTTAAATAAAGAATTAGAGATCATACTTTTAAAAATTAAATCGGTATTTAATAAAATTTATATATAAATCCTCTACCATTCCACCAATAATCAATTAAAACAGTTAATTTTAAATAACAATTGCAATTTTTTCTTAATGTACAAATATATAATTTTAGAATAAAAATAAAAATAAATAATTTTCATAAAGCCATGAAATTAATTATAAAAATATTATAATAAATAATAATTTCTATATTGAAATATATATAGATAGATAAATAGACATATAGATAGAAAATTTTAACTTTGGAATAAAAAAAGAATTGGAATGTTGATATTAAAATATTATATCCACCTAATTAATTAAATTTCTTAAAGAATATAAACATGTATTATTTTTAATTATTTCAAACTATTTATAAAAAAAACTTAATTTCTTGAAATTATATAGAACTTAGCCCTCTTCATAAAATTCAATGTTCGACCGATTATATGAAAACAGTAGTGTTTATATGTTATTTCTAATTAACATAGCATAAAATTATATCATGATATAATATAAACTTAATAGAAATAATATTAAAAAATAAGAAAACTGTAGCATACAAAATCATTTCACACACCATTATTTTGGGCTAACTATATATATTATATGTATGTGTAAAATAAAAATAAAAAAATCATAAAACATCTCACACACATCATTTTTTTTATTTTTTTAATATTGAATCCTTATTTTTAATTTTTTAGTTTCTAATAACTTTTCATTTATGATATGTTTTCCTTTACTTTTGACACTTTTCAACCTTTTTTATCGACCATTTATTTGTTATATTCATTTAATTTTCTCAAGGTTGGATTTGACATCGTATTGACCAATCAATATTACGTTTATTTGTTATTATGTTGATCTACCCTGCTTTAGACCATCATATTGGATTTTGATACGAATTTGCATTCTGAGATAATTTTCTCATGACGCTTCACTTTGATTTACGATTGTCAGTGATCTTTTAATAGTTTGATCTCTTATTGTGGTTGGTTTACCAACGTAGTCAGATCTATTTGTATCTATATTTTTTTTTGAATTTTTTTAGAAAAGTTTTTAACATTTTCCTTGTATAATCTTTACATAATCTCATGTAACTAGTTTCTTGTATCAATGGTTATAGAAAATGGCCTAATTATATGTTTAGTTTACACTTATTATTGTAAACATTTATTGTAATTTTATTTTTTTTATTTTTTTATAAATAAAATTAACGACTTTTGTTTTCATAAAAATATTTTACAAAATGTATGAACTCAATTTAAACAATTAATATAACAACTTAAACTACTAAATGTCGTAACCGTTTTTTAGGCGGGACAATCGTTTAATTGTTTAAAAACAATAGTTACGACTTTTAATTTTGGAAAATGAAGTGATTTGAATTGATTTGGAATAATTTAGATAGAGTCGTCAACAACCTTTGGGTTAGGTAGGTCAAATACCTAAAACCGTCTTTTAAAAACAATTTTCAGAAAAATCATTTCTAAAGACAAAAGTTGGTCTGCGTTTACCAAAGATTTGATTAAAACGGGTTCGGGAGTCGGTTACACGTGGGGAAGGATTAACACCCCACAACGCCCAAAATTAGTACTGTGTCGTTTACATGTTGTCATAATGATGGAAATCCAAGAATTCGAATATCAAGTTAAAATATTATCCATTTATTAAATATTTATTGAAAAAATAAATACAGTGGGTCAAAAATATTAAAGAGACCAAAATATAATATTATTAAAATTTATTTAATCAAAAAGGAAATTATAATTATTTTTTAATGAAAAAATGCATTGTTTTGTAGAACAATCCTTGAAAACGCACTTCTTTTGTAGTTAGGAGACTTTCCCATACAAAAAAAATATTGTCCGAATTTTTATATAAAATACATATATTTAAACAAAAAATTACTCGAAAATAAATTATATTATTTTATTCGAACAATTCTTAGAAAACACACTCCTTATCAGCTAAGACGTGTTTCTATAAATTCATCGAATAAAATAACATTTTAAAAATATTACAAATATCAATAAATTAACACATGTAAATGACAGGTAAAATTGCATGGGCAAAGAAATTAATATAAAAATAATAGAATAAACAAAGGTATAAAGCTCACAAATATACACATATTATGCTTAATTCAAAACCCAAACAATGTATACATGTTTAAAATATATGCAGCGAAATGATCAAAACCAATTGAAGCAAAAAATCAAACTAGTAAATTCCCACTTTAATAACTAATCATCTAAATTAGGTGCAATCTGATATGAAGCAATGATTGACAAAAATAAATAAAAATAATAATACTAATGATTACACACAAATCAGCCAAGGTTAACAGCTAAATAAATACTAATTTTCTTTAAAGCATGTAAGGATATATATGATAGGGCACACACAATAATAGGGAAAGGATAGAAATAAATGTAATGGTGCTAAGAAGTTAAATAAAAAATAAGGAGTGACTAAACTGAAAAAAACCCGTTCAATATGAATACAAAACCTTGTAGCTTCAACATAATTTATGGGATCTAACTTATATGCTATCATTTAATAATGTTTAATTAATTAATTAATATTATATAACACTAATGTCAAAGTTGGAAGATAATGCATGTGAACGGCAAACATATTTTCAAACATCATCAAATCTAACATTATTTTATTCATACCTTTTTATAATATTCTAATATTAAACTAATAATAAAAAATAATTATTAAAACTTAAGGACCACATAAACCATATACTTCGTTTTCTTTTGAAATTGAAATCAATAATCTATTACAAATTTTTTAGATCACAATATTAAATAATAATTATATATTTACTAAATGAATTATTTATTACTAAATTCGGATATTAACAAATATTATAAAATAAATAAATAGGACTAAAAAGAAACATGCAGAAAGTTAAAAATCGAATGTATAAACAAACAGAAACTAATTACCTACTAATTAGGATTGAAATTAAATTCGGGTAAAGCATGGAGACAAGATTAAAAATGCAAAAATATTGATCTAAGGACTATAATATAAAACTGACATATTAAAACTCAAAATAAAAAAAGAAAACTCATTTAATGACTATAAGGTATGTATACAAATAAAGGGACTAAAAGTGTAGTTCTTCCCTAAATGGAAAACACGGATGGGATTATAAAAGAGCAGGATAAAACTGTAATTAGCCCTAAAAAGTTTACAAAACACGAAAATAAGAGATCTTAAAACTACACCGTTTTGATCCAATATTTAATATCTAAAACCGTTTAAACTTTACTCTTCTCCCTCATTTTAACATTTCCCTTTCTTTCTCTGGTTTTAGAGAGAAAAGTTTTCTCTCAACTTCTCCTCGCCGGTAAAAGAAACCATGGCGGAGCTCGCGGTGGTGAGCGGCGGAGCACGGTGACGCCGACGTCCAGAGGTGACTAAAGCTACCGATATATTCCTCTCCTTACCCTTAACACGAATCTAGCCTCCCCTTAGTCTAAAACTTAACCCAAAACCATAGATCTAAGGGACTACCTTCGAAACAAATGAAGACACGGCAACTTTCGAGCTTCCAACTAGCTTCAAAGCTTCCCAATGGCTTTGAACCTCCACTGTAAGTCCTCTCCTCACAAATATTTTTTTGTGTTTTCGTTCGAATCTCTCTCCTTGATGAGTGTTTTTTTTGTTCTCCCCCCTCCTCAACTTCGAATCATCTGGTATTTTATGGTTGATATCTTCACCGAATCTCTTTGGATGCTCTGAAATTTCTTTGCGTTTGGTATGAAAATGACAAGTTAGGTATGATTTAGGTGATCTGCTTTGACTTTGATGATATCTTTTATTTATTTTGCTGTTTGGTGACCAACATGTTGATGATGACAGTTCGGCTTGCTCAGCGGTGGCTCAGCTGGAATTTGGTGTATTCGACGGTGGAGGCTGGCTTTGGTTTAGGGGATTAGGGTTTTAAAACCCTAAAGCTACTGGGTTATCATTTGGGATGCTTGGGTTGCTTGTTGGGTCACTGGTGTTGGCCTCTTGGTATTTGTAATTGGGCATACAAATATGTAAAATAATAATAATATAATCATACTATAGTATATAATATAAATATAATATATATTTTAATCCCAATCAAATAATGGGTGTCTACAGCTGCCCCTCTTTGCATATTCTTGGGTTAACAAGAATAGGGCAAAGATGAAAAAGACAACCAGTTTTTTGTCCATTCTTCCTTCGTCGTTGGATTAACAAGTTCTTCTCACTATGAACTTCTTCTCTTGTGAATGAGTTCTTCTCATTATGAACTCTTCACTGAAAATGTTGAGTCACTTATTTCTGTGGTGGACTTCAAACCAAGGTTGAATAAGTTCTTCTCATTATGAACTTCTCCCTCTTTCAGATGAGTTCTTCTCATTATGAAACTCTCAATTGGAAATGTCAATGGAGGTGTCACTGATTCGAAATGCCGTGAATCGAGTGATAGGTCAAACAAGCTATTCTCATTATGAACTTCTTCTCCCTCTGTCGGATGAGTTCTTCTCATTATGAACTCTCAATGGAAATGTCAATCCCTCAAGTGAGGTGTCACTGATTCGAAATGGCGTGAATCGAGTGATAGGTCGAACAAGCTTCTCATTATGAACTTCTTCTCGTTCTGTTGGATGAGTTCTTCTCATTATGAACTTTTCACTGGAAATGTTGATCCCTCAAGCGAGGCATCACTGATTTGAAATGCCGTGAATCGAGTGATAGGTCGAACAAACTCTTTCATTATGAACTTCTTCTCCCTCTGTCGGATAAGTTTTCTCATTATGAAACTCTCCATTGGAATGTTGGTTCACTCATTCTGCGGTGAATCTTAATTGTTATTGACTCTCTCTGAATTTCTGTAAAAACATTCAAGCATTTCAATGAACATGAATGAATGAGCATGCTCCTATTTATATATGTCTACTGATGTATGCATGATGTCCTTTAAAATTATGAACTTTGTGGTCCTGCAAATTCATTTCAAATGCGTCATTTGTCCTTTCGTTGCACTTCATACTTTGCTTGGGCTATTTTATGCAAATTCTCATTTCTCTTTTTCCCATACAAATCCTTTTCTTCTTCCTTTTGAATTGTTCATCTTTGTCAGCATATCAAAATATCAGTGTTTTCAATGTGTTTTTTTCAGCTCACATGCATTTTCTTTGGTCACATCTTACTCTGATCTTTTCGAGCATTAGGGCTAGAATCTCTGAAATTGTAAGTATTAATTCAGAGTAATACCAAAAATCTTTTAGTTTTTAATGCCATGTCAATCCACTTATAAGAAAAATGAATAAAATTGGGACTTGAAAGAACAAACAAGAAATTGAATTTACAAAGTTATGGTAATCACATAAATAATAGAAATTTAAAAACACATGTCAGATGTCCCTATGAATCACTAGCACGAATGTTCTTGAATCAATCCACTTGATATAACTATTGAGTTGAGCTTCTGTCTGGAAGACTTCAAGGATTGCCAAATGTCTATAGATGTGAAGCTTCTCTCAAAATATCAGACCCTCGAGGATTAGCTGCCTGATGCCTAATGCCTTTGAGCCATCTTTCAGGTTTTCAACTCAAGTCTTCCTTTGGTTTCAAGATGTCCTTTGTGGATTTTCATCTCAAACCCTCCTTTTTCTCTCTTCATTTTTCATTTTTTTTTCATTTTTTCTTTTCTTCAAGCATAATACTTCTTGACAGAATCTGAGTTTACCGGATTTCTCAGTTTTTCTCCATCCATCTCTTCCAAGATCAATGTTCCTCTAGAGAAGGCCTTATTGACAACATATGGGCCTTCCCAATTAGACATCCATTTCCCTCGAAAATCTTTATGAATTGGCAAGATCTTTTTTAGCACTAGATCACCCTCTCGAAATTCTCTTAGATGAACTTTCTTATCATGAGCTCTCATCATCCGTTTCTGATACATCTGACCGTGGCAAATAGCTCTTAATCTTTTTTCTTCAATGAGATTCAACTGGTAAAACCGAGCCTGAACCATTCAGCTTCATCCAACTTCACCTCTTTCAAAATTCGAAGTGATGGGATTTCTACTTCTACTGGCAAGACTGCCTCCATCCCGTAGACTAAAGAGAAAGGTGTTGCCCCTGTCGAAGTTCATACTGTAGTTCGATATGCATACAAAGCAAAAGGTAATTTGTCATGCCAATCTCTGTAAGTATCAGTGGTCCTTGTGATGATCATTTTAATATTTTTATTTGCTGGTTCCACTGCTCTATTCATCATGGACGGTATGTCACTGAATTAGAATGTTTTATCTTGAACTGAGTACAACGTTCTACCATCATCTTGTTATTCAGATTGGTGGCATTATCTGGGACAATTCTTTCTGGCAACCCATACCGGCAAATTATCTCTCTCTTTATGAATTTGCAAACTGTAGATCTCATGATATTTGCATATGAAGCGGCCTCAACCCACTTAGTAAAATAATCAATTGCTACAAATATGAAGCAATGTTCATTCGAAGCCTTTGGTGTAATTGCCCCAATGACATCCATGCCCCACATAGAAAATGACCATGGTGTGATCATCACTTGCAAAGGTGACGGAAATGTATGGATCTTATCTCCATAGACTTGACATTTGTGACATTTTCGTGCATAATCAACACAATCTGAATGCATAGTGGCCCAATAGTATCCATATCTCATGAACTTCCTGGCCATAGGAAGCCCATTCGCATGTGTTCCACATATCCCTTCATGTACTTCTTCAAGTATACTTTTTGCTTCTCGGGCATCCACACATCTCATCAAAACTTGATCACTACCTTTTTTATACAAAACTTCCCCATCTAATACATATCCGGCAACCATTCTCCTTATTGTCTTTTTATCGATCTCAGACGCACCTTGTGGGTAAGTTTGATGCTTGATGTATTGCAAAATGTCATAATACCATAGATGACCATCTTCCTTTTCTTCAATATTATAACAGTGTGCCGGGGTTTTATACATTTTCATTTTAATTGGCATCATGTCAGCTCTTCTATTTACTTGGAAAATTGCAGCAAGTGTCGCCAAAGCATCTGTCATTTGAATATCTTCTCGAGAGAGATAATTGAAAGTGACATCTTCAAATTCTTTTACCAATTCAAGGATCAATCTTCGGTATTCCACTAAATTTGGATCTTTTGTCTCCTATTCTCCTCGCAATTGATACACCACTAATGAGGAGTCTCCATATACTTGGAGCACTTTGATTTTTCTTTCTACAGCTGCTCTTAACCCTATAGCACAAGCCTCATACTCTGCCATATTGTTGGTGCAAAAGAACTCCAATCTGCTTGTAAAAGGATAATACACATTTTTTGGGGAAATCAGTACTGCTCTAATTTCTTGTCCTAAAGAATTAGATGCCCCATCAAAATACAGCCTCCAGGATTTATCATCTGAAATTATTTCCTCCTTAGTTGTGATGCACATCAGATCCTCATCTGGAAACTTAAAGTTTAAGGACTCATAATCATCTGAGGCACGACTTGCAAGTAAATCTGCTATGGCATTCCCTTTGATTGCTTTTTGGTTCACATATATAATGTCAAATTCTGATAACAACATCTGCCATCTAGCCAATCTACCAGTTAAAGCCGGTGATTCCATTAAATATTTCAAAGGGTCAAGCTTAGATATCAACCAAGTAGTATGGTATAACATGTATTCCCTGAGCCTTCGAGTAGCCCACACCAAAGCACAACATAGCTTTTGAATTGGCGGGTATCGGATTTCGCAATTGGTTAACTTTTTGCTTAGATAATAGATGGCTCTCTTTCTTTCCAGATTCGTCATGCTGCCCTAATACACATCCCATTGAATTTTCAAAGACCGTTAGATAAAGGATCAATGGTTTACCAAAGACTGGTGACACCAGAATTGGAGTATTAGACAAATATCCCTTGATTATCTCCAAAGCCTTTTGGCACTTATCGTTTTAAACTTTGGGGTTGTTCTTTCGAAGAAATTTGAAAACTGGGTCATATTTTTCAGTTAATTGTGAAATGAATTGAGATATATAATTTAACCTTCCTAAGAATCCTCGAACTTCTTTCTGTGTACGAGGCGGTGAAAGATCTTGAATGGCCTTTACTTTATCTGGATCAATCTCAATTCCTTTTTGATTAACCACGAAACCCAAGAGTTTCCCTGACATTAACCCGAATGTGAATTTAGTTGGATTGAGTTTCAATTGACATTTCCTCAACATTTGGAAAAGATTCCTCAAGTTTTGAATGTGTTGACCTTCAGTCCTAGACTTGGCAATCATGTCATCCACATACACTTAAATTTCTTTGTGCATCATGTCATGGAAAAGAGTCACCATAGCTCTTTGGTAAGTTGCCCCAGTATTTTTCAAACCAATGGCATCACTTATAGCAAAATATTCCCCACATAGTCACAAATGTGGTTTTTTTCCATGTCTTCATGTTCATTTTTATTTGGTTATACCCTGAGAAGCCATCCATAAAGAAAACCACGAATGACCAACAGTGTTATCCACTAAAGTATCTATATGAGGCAATGAAAAATTGTCCTTCGGGCTTGCTTTATTAAGATCTCTGTAATCCACACATATGCAAACTTTAACATTTTTCTTTGGCACAGGGACTATGTTGGCAACCCATTCTGGATACTTTACCGCTTGAAGAAACCCTGCATCAATCTGTTTCATCACTTTCTCTTTAATTTTTAATAATATTTCTGGCTTCATTCTTCTGAGCTTTTGCTGAACTAGCTTACACTCAGGCTTTATCGGAAGCTTGTGCACTACTATATATGTACTCAGTCCTATCTTGGTAAGACCATGCAAAGATGTCCTTGAATTCTCGAAGAAGATCTATCAAGTCTTGCCTTATCTCAGCAGAAAGTGTGCTGCCGATTTTCACTTCTCAACCTCAGTTTCTTCCTGGTGAGGTAAAATCTGTTTGTCCTCATTTTCTACAAGTCTTAATAGTTCGTTAGGAACATCACATTCTACCTCATTATGACACTCATTGATTTCTTCCAGACATATGGGTTACTCAAAGTTTATCTCAATCTTAAATTCAGAAACATTCATGCTATTGATATTGTGACACCTACAAAGGGAAAAATTGAATCGAATATATATTTGGAAGGACACCAAAATTTATGAAATGAATGTAAAGAATAAAGAATGAAAATGTAAAATAATGATGGTCATTTAAGAAACAAAATACTGTCTTTTATTGAAAGCAAGTAGAATTAACATAGCTGCCCTTATGAAAATTCCTTAATACTTGCAGGCACAAGTATAAGGATTAGTATTGGGTATTACTTTGAATTAATCTTAAAAACTACAGGGAGATCCTCTGTAGTCCAATTTTTCAGTGTTTACCCTGGGAAGCAAGGATGTATTCCAGCCAAATATCTTCATGCTTTATCATCCCCAGTTATCATGTTAATGACCAAACCCTCCATAGCTTCATTGAACAAGTTTTTGTCTTTCATCTGCTCTTCTTCGTCAATTGCTCTGGCTAACTGTTACTCTATATCAAACAATCCTCCAAACTTGAAAGAGCTCATCAAGGGAGGGAAAGACATATACTCCCACGGAATTTCCTCTCCTTTCAGTCTAGCTCTTCTTATTTCACCTCTCTTTTTCGTTTCTTTATTTTTTTGCTGAAAATCAGGCTTAAATCCCAGCCCGAAGCGATCGCTCTTCATCATGACAAATTTGGGATATAAAGTCCCTTGCAGGCATCTACCAAGACCCCTATCTATCTTGGCTCCTTTTCCTAGAGTCTCTCGCACAATCATCTTAGTACAATTAGATAAGTGTGGGCGAGGAATCTTGTTTCTTTCAGCAACAAAAGTAGCATTGACAAATTCTTAAGCTCTGAAGGAACACTCTAGAGCATTCTCATTCGTCTCAATATATGGGGCGTTAGTCGTCACATAAGCAATAATTTCTTCCTCTGCTCCAATACTGATCAATTGACTATCTGACACTAATTTCAATTTTTGGTGTAAGGACGAAGGGACTGCCCCTGCAAAATGAATCCATGGCCTCCCAAGCAAGAAATTATATTAAGGGTTGATGTCCATCACCACAAAATCAATATTGTAGACAGTTGGTCTAATCAATAGTGGTACCTCTATCTTTCCAAGCACATCCCGCTGAGTTCCATCAAAGGCTCTGACAATGTTTTGGTAGGCCCTCATATGTGAGTTATCCATCGGTAACCTTCGTAATGTGGCCATAGGAATAACATTAAGTGCAGACCCATTGTCAATCAAAACACCTGGTAAGACATGACCATGACAGTGAGTTGTGATATTGAGGGCTTTTACCGATCCCATTCAACCATCAGGAATTTCATCATCAGTGAAAGTTATGTAGTTGTCAGCAGCTATGTGCCCTACAATTTGATCCAACTTGTTCACTGGTATATCCTCAGGCACAAACGTTTGATTGAGCACTCTCAGTAAAGCATTCCAATGTACCTCTGAATTTATTAACAAATCCAGAATCAAAATTCGTACTTGTTGCTTGTGTAGCTGCTCAACTACACTATACTCACTATTTTTAGAAACTTCAAGAATTCTTGAGCTTGTGTTTCTGTTACCGGCTCATTGATCATTGGTGGGGGTTCATCGTTGAATATCTTCTGCGGTACCACTACAATTTTTCCTTTTGCTTTCACTTTGTCTAGTTCTTTCGATATCTCGGGAGAATAGCACCTCCCACTTCTTGTGAAGTGACCAACTTCATTCACTATTTCAGTCATCAAGTTGCCTCCTGGTGCTTCACCTTCAACTACCTTTATTTTCTCTAGCGAACCAGGTTCCCTTATCAATGAGATATTGGCAGTATAGTTCCAAGGCACCTTGCGGGTGTCTTTAAATGGGAATTGTGAAGGAGCTGTGATTACAACTTTTGGCGTTGACGACCCAGAATTCATTGCTGATGGTTTCACAGTAATGACCACTGGCTTGATTGTTCTGTGAACGGGCTCGGAATTTTCTAACGTGAAGACATCTTCTTCTCTTTTTTCCTTATCTTCCTCAAAGAACTCTACCTCCTTATTATCCATCAATCTTTGTAATAACCCCCTGAGTTCAGGGCAAAGTTAAATTTCATGTCATTCTTCTCGATGATATTCGCAATAATATCCACACTCATTGGTCTTTGGCTTAGGATCTTGTCGAATCATGGCAGCCTGACAAAGTTGTTGGAATACCCAACTGAAAGGAGATTTAATTTCATGAACGTCTTTCTTTGCCTTCCTCCTATTCTCCTAATGGATTGCATTTACCCCTTTACCTCCATGATTTGGTAGTGGGTGTATTGATACATCTGGTGATTCAAACTGTAATCCTCCTGTGTTAATTAGATTTTGCACTATCTTTTTGAAGGCAAAACAATTCTCAATAGAATGGCCAGCAATTCCATCGTGGAAATCACAATATGCATTTGCGTTATACCAATGAGGGTACAGTGGTTGAAGAGGAGTCAAACGGTAGGGGCGTACCACATTTGCTTTTAATAATGAGGCGTATATCTCTGAATAGGGTACGGGTAGTGGTGTGAAGGATACTTTTTCTCTCTCTTTACAAGGTCCCCTGAAATCATTTCTGGCGGTGTTCATGTCATTCCTCTCCGCCCTTGATTGGGTTATTGTGACACTATTTGCAGTATTTTTGTGGTAGACACTTGCAACTTCATTCTCCTTTTTCTGGTATACAAGTTTTTTGGAGCTAGACCCTTCAGCTACTTCAATCTTGCCACTTTTTATAGCATTTTCGATGAGCTCACCAGAGATGATCAAATCAACAAAATATTTGGTGGCATTTCCAAGCAAATGCCCCAAGTATGGAGCTTTCAAAATGTTGACAAAAATTAAAGTAGTTTCCTTTTTGAGTAAAGGGGGTTGGACCTGTGCAGAAACATCACACTACCTTTGGGCATATTGTCGCAAAGTCTCATTGCTTCTTTTTTCCATATTCTGAAGAGTCCATCGATCAGGAACCATATCTGTAACATGTCGGTACTGTTCTAGGAATGCTTTTTCCAAGTCTTTCCATGAATTGATATGATCCCTAGTTAATTGGTTATACCACTTGGCGGCAGAACCTGTTAAACTGTCTTGAAAACAGTGAATCAACAGCTTTTTATCATTCACATGACCAATCATCCTCCGACAAAACATGGTAATATGAGATGAAGGGCAAGTGGTTCTATTATATTTTTCAAATTCAGGAACCTTGAATTTCATAGGGATGATCAAGTCTGGGACCAAGCTCAGCTCTCTAGCATAAAACCCATAGAACGGTTCAATCATTTCTACTGATTTTACCATTTCTTCCAATTTCTTCATCTGTTGAGTTATTTGTTCATTGGCTTTTTCTTTTTCAGCTAACTCATTTAGATCTGAAGTTAAGTGTTCAGTAACAGGCTAATAATTGTTTGGGAATGCAGATCCCATGTGGTGCTGCTAATTCTCATTGCTGACATATACATGAGGTCGTGCTTCTTGAGGTACCGAAGAGTGAACAGAGATGTGTATAAGTGTGAAACCAGGAGGAGGACCGGATTCTGGTGTAAACCCTGGTGGGTGCTGGGGGGTCAGAAGTAAGCCCCGCAGGATGTGATGCTCCTGGTCCAAACCCTGGAGGATGCGATAGATCTTGCTCGAATGATGTTAGTTGGTCATCCGCGATCCTTCTACCTATAGCATATTTCTTAAACATTTCTTCCATCCTTTGTAGTAGACCAGTTTACGAATTTGTTATCCCTACTTCCATCTTATTTAATCTCTCTCTCATTTCTTCTTGAGCTTGTTTTTGTTCTTGTTCAAGTTGGATCATTCTTGCTTCCATTTTCTTAGTTGTATTTCGAGTACCGTACGGGTGTGAAGTGAATGCCAGAATAACTACAATGATTGGAAATTATATTTTATATTATTTTTTGTATTTTAATGAATGCATGTAAATAGTTTAAAACAAAATGCAAATGCATGATATAAGACTATATTATACAAAGATGCAAATGCAAATGCAAATGCAAAAGGTATCGATTTCCAAAAGTAACCATTCTTAGAAAAGTTTCATTCTTACAAAAGAGCTTTCATCTTTACAAGAAAGATCAATTTTACAAATACGGTTTGGCTCTGTTGTTTAAATCCATGATTTCATTCATGATCCCAATGACCTTCTCCCCATATTCAGATGATAAACTAGTACAAAATAGAATAATTTCAGCCCTGTTGGCTAGTTCTTGTGTATAATGGGCCACCTCAACCAACATCTGGTGGTGTTCATATGTATCCTTCCATCCCTTCTTAACTTGAGTAATTTCCCTTTTGAGATTGGTAATGTGTACTCGACAGCGTTGAAACTCACTCTCTAGTCCTCTGACTTGCTCTCGTAAACAGTTATTCTCCTCACGGGTAAGCCTTAAGTTCACCCATTCAGATGGCACTTGCATTTGAAGTAAAGACTCCTCAAGATGTGAGATATGATCTATTAGCTCACCATTCATAGATCGAGACCGATTCAACTCCTCTTCATAACTGGTCTGTAAACCTTCAATTTCTTCGGTTAATTGTCTCACTCTCCTGTTCTTTGTTTGAAATCTTTGCATCCAAGACCCAATTTCAGCCTATTTTCTTTCAAGAATTCAGTTCTATCCATGTCTCTCAGTCCACATTTCCTTTCTCTTTTGTTCTTTTTTCTTTCTCTAATTCCTGAATCTTGTTATCTTTGGCCTCAAGTTCCTTGAGTATATTATTCATCTCAGCTTCCAAACCACTGACTCGATGTTTTTATGCTTCACACTCCTTCAATATAGCTTCCTTCTCAGTCTTCAATTTCTCGACTCCACGGCTTCCAATCTTAAGCTGCTTAGTCACTTTTATTTTCTCAGCTTTATATTTGTCCCATAATTTCTTCTCGGCTTCAATTCTCCTAAGTTGGCCTTTGTTCTTAGCCTTAAGACTTTGAACTCGTTGCCTCTCAATTGCCAACTCTTTAGCCCATTGCTGTGATGTCTTGTTAGACCTAGATTTTTTTGTCTTTTGTAGATTACGGTATTCACTTTTTAAATCAGCCAGCTCGAGATCGACTTTCTCTTTACCTTTCTTCAACAAATCACATTATTTAACATGGAGACCCCTATCAAGATCTATCATGAACTTTTCTTGGCTTGCTTCTTCCATTGCTTTGTCCCATTTTTTCCTTTCAGCTTCAAACTCGGCAGTAAGAATCTCAACCTGTGAAGGTACCACCTTGATAAATTCTTCCCAAGGGATATCTCCTCCTGGATCTGGCAAAGGGACATTTTCATTTGTCCTTGTAAATCTCCAAGCCTTATAGTCGGGTGTATACATAACATCTCCAGACACAGCTCTTGTTCTAAAGGTTCTTTTCCAGGTGAGAGATAGATCACGTGCTTTCTTCTTGTAATGGTCTCCACGATAAGTGATTTCAGATTCCTTTAAGCCACTTGTTACTGGAACAAATTATCGAGCTCTATATTGTCTGAGAACCATTAATGGGGCATAGCTGACTCCTCCCCATAATCCCAGCAAAGAGACATGGTCAAGATCCCCACATCTAAATAAAATATCGGTATATCCAAGCCAGGGAACACACCAAGCAATATCTCGGTCTTGTAAATTACTGAAAGTTGTTATCCATTTCTTCTTTGGTAACCCTTCTGGCCACTCTTTTCTCAGAAATTCTTTCAAAGGCGAGTACATTGTAGAAAAACGATGGTATGATGCCTTGTCTTCTTTCCAGAAGTGACTGCGAATCCATACAGTGAGTAATTGAGCACATCCTACAAATCGACCCCCTTCTAATCTTTGATAATTATTTAGGGATCGGAAAGTTTCTGCCAAAACTATTGGTGCTAGATTTATACCATTCTCCAATGTGTCAAAGAAATCTGCAACATCACTCTCCACATGGAACAAAGTCTTTGGAAGTATTACTAGACCATATATGGCAAGAGCAAATGTGTCCAATCTCTTATCTTCATCTATATGCTCGAGTATCACCTTCTTGAGACAATGCCAAGAAAAATATTCGCTTTCTCCTTTTTGTTGAATGTGTTGTACTATCCAATTTTCACCTGTACCGGTAATCTTTACTAGTTTATTCTTGAAGGATTGAACTTTCGGAGGTCTGGAATAAACTTTATCCACCTGGATGTTTTCGAAATTAAACAGAGTTGTATACTCCTCGATCGTTGGTATCAAATCCTACTTGTTAAAAGTAAAACAGCTGTACGCAGGATTCCAGAATCGGACCAGAGCCTTGAACAATGATTCATCCATCTTTACATAAAGAAGTTACGCTACGTCACCATATTTCTTGTAAAACCTCTCTTTGGTGGGTGTTCTCCAACTTTCCCAAATCTCTGTCAATTCTCGTAAATCGTTCTGCTTGAGATTAGCATTGACATCCGTGGATAGCTGCGATACATAACCTTCAGGCAAACTATCTCCTTTTACTTTTTGCATTTCCCCCGACCAAGCTCGTACAGCTGGATTGAGTTCTTCCTTGTTATGAAAACTTTTTTCCATTGCAATGATCGCTCTTCTAATCTGATGATTACTTGGTTAATCAACACATTTCTTTTATTCATGATGATTATGCAAAAATGCAAAAATGTCAATGCAAGCAAACAAAATAAATTAGAATTACAAACAAAAGAGGGAAAAATGAATTAATAATAGCAAGATAATCAATAGAATTAAAATATGCTATCTACAAATAAATATAACACCTACCCAATCATGATATCTACCCGAGCATGCTTTAAATAGATAATAATCATACCCGAACATGCTTTCTACCCCAAAAATGATTATTTCAAGAAATGATCCTAACCGCATGATATCTAGTTCGCATGCTTTTATTCGAAAAGAAAATTTAAAGCAAAAAGAAAGATTCTGAAATGCTTCTCCTTTGTGTATACTTAATTTGGTTACCCACTGACAGTCAGAGGTTCGGTATGTCTATACCTAGGGTAACAGTTCTACGGTTCAATATATGCATGGTTTTGGCTCTAACAGGAAAAAGGTACTCGAATTGTCCTTAATGTTGGTGCCCCTTGGGCTACCAAACCCTCAATCCTAACCCATTACAGGGTCGTATGGATCGAGTTCAATTCGAGAGGATACATTTCCTTATATCCATACGGAGAAACAATTTATCTCACGTAGACATAAGGTATATGAACCCCAAAGATTACTTGCTAAAACCCGTGCGGAGAAACAGATTACCACACGTAGGTTAAGCTTTCATCTCAACTTAAAAGGGACAAAACTTTTAATTGAGCTTATGGTATGCAAATGTCGGTGATGTTTGAGAGGAGGAACATTCAACCCTTTGACTCAAAAGGAAAACGAAACTACTCGACAAAACTTTGGACAAATCTGAAAACAAAGATAAAAATGTTAATAAGATAATAATAAAATGAAGCAATTAAAAGCTTCAATAAAAGGATCATAAGTTAACTAAAGACTCGAACTCATAATTTCCACCAAACGACAATGTGTAAGCGACTTACAGCCTGACTTTCTGAAAACAAATATCCCCAGCAGAGTCGTCAAGCTGTCGTAACCGTTTTTTAGGCAGGACAATCGTTTAATTATTTAAAAACAATAGTTACGACTTTTAATTTTGGAAAATGAAGTTATTTGAATTGATTTGAAATAATTTGGATAGAGTCGCCATCAACCTTTGGGTTAGGTAGGTCGAATACCTAAAACCGTCTTTTAAAAACAATTTTAAGAAAAAATTATTTTTTTAAGACAAAAGTTGGTCTGTGTTTACGAAATATTTGATTAAAACATGTTCGGGAGTCAGTTACGCGTGGGGAAGGATTAGCACCCCCACAGCGCCCAAAATTGGTACTGTGTCGTTTACATGTTGTCGTAATGGTGGAAATCCAAGAATTCGAATATCAAGTTAAAATATGATCAATTTATTAAATATTTATTGAAAAAATAAATACAGTGGGTAAAAATATTAAAGAGACCAAAATATAATATTATTAAAATTTATTTAATCAAAAAGGAAATTATAATTATTTTTTATGAAAAAATGCATCGAAATGATCAAAACCAATTGTAAGCAAAAAATCAAAACTAATGAACAGTAAATTTCCCACTTTGATAACTAATCATCTTAAATTGGGTGCAATCTGATATGAAGCAATGATTGACAAAAATAAATAAAAATAATAATACTAATGATTACACACAAATCAGCCAAGATTAACGGCTAAATTAAATACTGATTTTCTTTAAAGCATGTAAGGATATAAATGGTAGGGCACACACACAATAATAGGGAAAGGAATAGAAATAAATGTAATGGTGCTAAGAAGTTAAATAAAAAATAGGGAGTGATGAAAAAACCCGTTCAATATGAATACAAAACCTTGTAGCTTCAATATTAATTTATGGGATCTAACTTATATGCTATCATTTAAAAATGTTTAATTAATTAATTAATATTATATAACACTAATGTCAAAGTTGGAAGACAATTGCATGTGAACGGCAAACATAATTTTCAAACATCATCAAATCTAAAATTATTTTATTCATACTTTTTTTATAATATTCTAATATTATAAACTAATAATAAAAAATAATTATTAAAACTTAAGGACCACATAAACCATATGTCGAAACGATTTTTTGTCCCGGGTGAGATTTTGGAAACCACACCAATTTTTAATTATTCTCTTTACGATTGAATTTTAATTAAAAACAATGTGATTTTAGAAAACCTCTCGTTTCGAAAATTTGGGAATTCATTCACGATAAAAATACGGGTTCGAAGAGTCGCCACCAATCTTTGATTAGGGTGTGATTGGGCACCCAAAAATGTTTTGCCATTTTAAATAAAAAAAATTAATTTTAATTAAAACAACAAATTTAGGTCTGCATTACCAAAATTCGAGTTCGGGATTCGGTTACGCGTGGGGAAGGATTAGCACCCCCACAGCGCCCTAAATCGGTACCTGTCGATTAATTAATGTCTTTGCAATGAAATTTACAAATTCGAGTTTAATTTGATTTATGATCCCCGACAAAACACCACATGAATTTTACAAAATTCAAAAGCACCCAAAATAGATTGAATTAAAATTACCAGGCCTTTAGAAAGATAAAGAATATTCGATTATTTACAAATATCGAGACCAGATCTTAGATAAGTTCTAACTATCTTTTCTCGATAAATTTAAATAGCCGAATATTTTTTTTCTTCCGTTCCCAAATTTTAAAAGCGATAAATTAATTTCTTAGGTGTCACTGATGGAATATACTTTTAATTTAAAATCATCAAAAGCGGATATCTAATCAGTTAAGACAACCCACTTAAAATAATTTTAAATTAAAAAGATATTACCTTTAATTAAATTATGTAAATACATTGAGTTTATGCCGTGAGGCTAACATGCAAATCATACTAAAATGATGTCATATAAAAATTAATTAAACCAATATTTTAAAATATCATGCAATGTGACATTTCCATAAAAATATACACATTTTATAACTAAAATATATACTATATACATAGTTATATTTAATGAACAAATATGACCTAAACAAAACAAACGAAAACATAATACAATAAATTATAAATTTCAAAAATAAATATATTTATTAAAACGAGGACTAAATGATATCAATAAAACTTTAATAACCTAATTATAAATAAAATACGAATTAAGGTAGAAATGCTAGTATTATACCATATTAAATACTAAGAACTGAAATGAAACTATTCCTATTGCAGGGGACTAAAAACAGAATAAATCCCAACACACTCATGACTAAAGTGCAACATGCAAAAATATGAAGGTCAAATATCTAAACAACAGAAAATAAACAAATCAACACTAGGACGAAAATTAAATGAACCATAAAATAAATAGACAGAATTAAAAACATGCAAACTTCGACCTAGGGACTAAAATGAAACATGCGAAAATTAACAGTTCAATGTATAAAGAACAGAAGTTAAATACAATACCACTCAGGACTAAAATTGAATACGCGTAAAATATGGAGACGAAATCAGAAACACAAAAACACCTATTTAAGGACTAAAATGTATTAAGCTGCAAATGAAAATGACTCATATGGAAAATGACCCAAGCGCAAAACATGAACCTTAAGGATTAAAATGGTAAAAACAGAAAATAAAAGGTTAAAATAAAATAACAGAAATTAAAGTGTGAAAATCAGGAAATGTACAAAGATAACCGTCCGAATGTATTTTCTTTGATCTGCCGTCATCCACCGTCCGATTGTCCTGATTTTTCAATAGGTTGTTTGTGTTGGCATCGCGCAACTTTTCACCGTTCGGAATATTGATCGCAGATTCCGATCACCGGCAAGAGGCTAAAAACCGTCCGGATTTATTTTCTCCGATCCGTCACCGTCCACCGTCCGATCGTCCTGATTTTTCAATATGTTGTTCGTGATGGCCTTCCGCAACTTTTGACCGTTCGGAATATTGATCAAATATTCCGATCACTGGAAAGAGGCTAAAAACCACCCGGATTTGTTTTCTCCGATTCGTCACCGTCCACCGTCTGATCGTCCTGATTTTTCAATATGTTGTTCGTGATGGCCTTCCGCAACTTTTGACCGTTCGGAATATTTATCGGAGATCCTGATCTCCGGCGAGAATCCGGCAGATTACGAGAAGTGTTGTTTTCTATTTTTTTTTCTCCTGCCTCTCACGTTTTGGCCTCCTCTATGTCTATGGTCTCTCCTCCCACGAGCCCCCTTCTTTATTTCATTTCCACTGAATCCCACTTGTCCTTTTGCATCTTAATTTCCTTGCATTTGGTGAAGTTTTGATAAGTTTAGGTATGATTAATTGACTTTTTCCTCTTTTTTCTTCCATCTCCAGGAAAGAGAGAGACCTTTACAAACAAATTTGTTTTCTTTTTTCTTGATGGCCCCCCACGTTAGTCTCCCCTCATCAATCTCCTTAAAGTGGTTGCATGCTTCTCCTTTTATTTTCTGTGGGATAATAACATTTAGGGTGGGTAAAATTTGGTTGAAGTAGGTGAATAATTTAGGGTAGGTAATGAATTATCCGGATAAATCAAGCATCTACAGCTGCCCCTCTTTGCTCATTATCGTGTAACGAGAATAGAGAAAAGATCAAAAGATGGTTAAATTTGTCCGGTCATGATAAATTCAAAAGATTAATCTGCTTCATCGTAACTAAATGAGACTTGAAAAATCTTCGGAAAACGTGTCCGCTCTCTATTCTTTCAGAGAGTATAAGACTTGAACAATCTTCGACCAACGTGTATGCTTCCTATTCTTTCAGGGAGTATAGAACTCGAACAACCTTCTGAAACCGGGTTCGCTCCCTATTGCTTTAGGGAGTATAGAACTCGAACAATCTTCTGAAAACGGGTTCGCTCCATCTTTCTTTCAGGGAGTATAAAACTCGAACAATCTTCAAAAATCGTGTCTACTCTCTATTTCTTGCAGAGAGTATAAGACTCGGACCATCTTCAACAAACGGGTTCACTCCCTCTTTCTTTCAGGGAGTATGGAACTCGAACATCTTCTTCTTACGGGGTTCACTCCCTCTTTCTCTAGGGAGTATGGAACTCAGACATCTCTTCAAATGGGTTCACTCCTTCTTTCTTTAAGGAGTATGGAACTCGGATATCTCTTCAAACGGGTTCGCTCCCTCTTTCTCTAGGAAGTATGGAACTCGGAAATCTTCTTCAAACGGGTTCGCTCCCTCTTTCTCTAGGGAGTATGGAACTCGGATATCTTCTTCAAATGGGTTCGCTCCCTCTTTCTCTAGGGAGTATGGAACTCGGACATCTTCTTCAAACGGGTTCGCTCCCTCTTTCTCTAGGGAGTATGGAACTCGGACATCTTCTTCAAACGGGTTCGCTCCCTCTTTCCCTAGGGAGTATGGAACTCGGACATCTTCTTCAAACGGGTTCGCTCCCTCTTTCTCTAGGGAGTATGGAACTCGGACATCTTCTTCAAACGGGTTCGCTCCCTCTTTCTCTAGGGAGTATAGAACTCGGACATCTTCTTCAAACGGGTTCGCTCCCTCTTTCTCTAGGGAGTATGGAACTCGTACATCTTCTTCAAACGGGTTCGCTCCCTCTTTCTCTAGGGAGTATCGAACTCGTACATCTTCTTCAAACGGGTTCGCTCCCTCTTTCTCTAGGGAGTATGGAACTCGAACAATCTTCAAACGGGTTCGCTCCCTCTTTCTCTAGGGAGTATGGAACTCGAAAATCTTCTTTTGCTTCACTATTTTTTTGTGAAGGCTTTAGTTTGATTTGCTTCAAAGGTTGAACCTGAAAATAAAATATTATCAATCATTAATGTATGCTTGATGATTCGAAAAACATTATACTAAAAAATTTAGAATTTAAGAGAATCTTTTCGAATTCATTTCTCTGGTGAGAGCTTGTCTCGCCGCAATTAAATGCGAGAGTCTTCCTTGACTTGACTGCCATTTGAACCTCTCCCTTCCTGAGACCTTGAATCGGTTAATGACTCATCACGTGCGTTTCTTTTTAATCACTTGACCAGTTTATTTGTACTCGAAAACTTTTACTTTTTCTCCTACATCTGATGGTCTGATAGTTTGCTCCAACACTCTTATGAGAAGGCTTAAAATGGATTTCCTTCACGACTCTTTGATGAAGACACAAGATGGTTTGCTTCATTATTCTTTGGTGCATGCTTAAGACGGTTTGCTTCACTACTCTTTAGTGAAGGCTTAAGATGGTTGCTTCACTATTATTTGGTGAAGACTTCAGATTGATCTGCTTCACTCCTCTTCGGTGAAGGCTTAAGATTGACTTTGCTCCAATCTCATGTGTGCAAGTCTTTCTTCATACACGAAAATCTTCTTTTTTCTTCTACATCTGGGGGCCTTCACTTCGAAGCAATGCTTCTTCTGTGGATTAGACCTCTCTGTTCTTCAGGGTATGCCTCTTTAAATGTAACTCTTTACATTTGAGGTTTGAAATCTTCCTTTCAATCATCGGGATTTTAACATTATGCATCTTATCTTGAGATGGAAGATCTATCAAAATCATGTATTTATGTATGAAACATGAATGCAATTAGATGTACCAGTGTCATGCATTTCCTTTTATGCAAACGATGCTTTCATGAATGCATAAATGTTGAGTCCATCTTCTCTTGACTCTAGAGTGGTGAGCTCGATCTTCTTCCATTTGATCATCTTTTCCATGGTTTGCTCTAGATACCTATGCAACATCTCATAATTTCCAACTGACATTCTTGAAGAGCCCTCTGATCTTCTTCTATCGCCTTTGTCTTCTGTCTTCATTTTGAAGAAAGTGTTTTTTTTTCTCTCAAACTCTATAAAGATCCAAGGGAGATATGCATCTATTCTGATTTGACCCTTGAAACACAACACAAGGAGGCTCTATCCCAATTTTTCATGTCACCAAATCGTTTCTCATTTTAACCTTAGAGTTGCGTAAGACAACCTTCATCCTGGGTAATAGAAACAACATATGATTGCAACACTGATTCATTACCATATTCATTGGTTCGTAAAACAATTGATCACACATTCATCTTTTCTGTGACTTCTGGCCATATCTTTCAACTGGAGAAGCTCTTTGCGTAGCACTCAGAGTTTTCTCATGATATTACAAGGATACCAAAACTCAGTGGAGATTAAAGTAGGATACCGGATCACCCACATTAATGCAAATGAAATCACAAGAGTAAAGCAACTGATGATGGACCAAATGATCATGTACAGTAAACTCCACTATCACTGTTTCATCATTTTCACTCTTCATACATTTCTATCCCATTGGAACTATTTGTCCATTTCAGTGATCATTCCACAAGTCTTCATAGGCTTCCAAATATGCCCCACATTAATACCTCTAGTTGAAACAGGCCTTCCCTAGTGTCGCAATATTATCTTACATTGGTACGGGCCTTCAAAATGCCCCAACATCTCAGATTGTAAGGCTTGCTCTCAATGCCTTCTTGGTCTGAATCTTGTCATCTTCACACGATGTGGGTGCAGTCATGCCCCATCAGTGTCTTATACCGGTATGGGCCTTCAAAAAACCCCATCACCTCAAATTGTAAGGCTCCTTCTTCATGCCTTTTTGGTTTAAATCTTGTCATCTCAACATGACGTGGGTTCAGTCGTACCCCAATATTGTCTTATACTGGTACGGGCCTTTAAAATGCCTCATCACCTCAAATTCTAAGGCTCATTCTTCATGCCTCATTGGTCTGAATCTTGTCATCTCAACCTGATGTGGGTTCAGTCGTGCCCCAACATATCCTAACTTAAATGTTCTCATTCTAGTGTCACTACATGGTAGTGTTGTCATGTAGTTTGAGGGCTTTTCTTCATGCTACTTAAGAAATGATCAACCCTTCTACACAATGTCTTGCATTTTCAATCGGGTTGAGATATGTGCCCCTTTCAAATATGGCGAGCATCTATTTCTTGATGGGTTACGGACGAAAACGTCACAAGGAAATATTACCATTTCTTCCTTCATCCATTCTGATCCTTTAGACCGTCTGCTTCAAGATCGCAGAATGCTTCATGTTCTGGCACCGCTTATTCTTTTTCTCCAACGGAGGCACAATGAGCCTCACCAACTTAAAAGGACCTTTCACATTTGAACTGTCCTGTTTGAAAATGTTTATATCCCTTCTCTTATTTTTATGGAAATGTGAAAAATTTCTGAATAAATTTCAAAAATGATGTCATTTTCTTCAGACTCACAATCAAAACAAATTGTAAAACGAGAGTTCAATGAATATCAAATAAGTCAAATCTTCTTTTAATCCTTCAAAAAATTATATTAATTTGAAAAGTGCCAAGATCAATGCTGAGAAAAGGCTTAGGCTGACTTGGGAAGGTAATGTGTTTCAGTTTGGCTTCTTCCACCCTTGATTCTGGCATTTTATTGATCTCATGAAGTAACCATTTTGCTTCTCTTCTAGAAATGTTCACTGGTTCTCAGCCTTCGTGAGCGCTTTTGGACTGTGCAATGCTTCATCAAGATATGTATAAGATCACCCTTCTGTACAGTGGTTGACGATCTTTGTATTCGAGCAGCCTTCTCAGGTTTTCTACTCGAATTCTCCTTTGGCACCAAGACGTCATCTAAAATTTTACGTCTTGAACCCTCATTTTATTCTTCTTCCTATCATGCATTAAAGATTTTTTTTTTAAATATTTACAAATAAAATTAACCCTGAGGTACGGAATGAAATCTGAAGATAGCCTCTCCACTTAGAAATCCATGTATGATTAGAAGGGACTTTTCAGGCACGTAACGTAGGCTAGGGCTCATGGTTATGAAAGAAATGGATAAATAGGCTCAAAAAAGTGTTTAAGGGTGATCGAACCAAGGATCAATTTGTTTTGCTATCTTCAACCTTGCTCTGCCTGATTTGAATCTGCTCGTGTATCTTCTATTCTTATTTTTTCCTTCAATGTTTCACGATAGACTTGATATGTTTGAACCGCTCGTCTTGAAGTTTTGGGTGAGTTTTCTTTCATTCTCTTTTTTATATTTTCATTTTTTCATTTACAATTTTTTCTTTTTCTTTTTTTTATCTTTTCTTTTTCTCTTTTAACATTTCTCTTCTTTCTCTTCATGACGTCAACTCAATTTGATCTTAGAGCGCTTTGTATTTGCTCTGCCTCATGGTGTCATGACTTGCTTCTGTAGCGAAATCTGGACTGATAATCTTCACTCGTGCGAGCAGATGTTATTCACCTTTGCCCCTCAGTGTGGAGGGTGATCCTTGGTTTGGGTTGAATCCGAAGAAAAATACTATAGGCTCAAAAGGGGACAACAAGGGGTTTATATATATATTTGAAGGGATAAATGAAACAAATCCGTTCATCATCTCATACATGGAAGTCTTCGTAAAAGAGGTATCCCCAGGGGGACGTATATTCAGGATTAACTTTATTTACGTGAAAGCAATATAATTAATGCATGATAGAATTATTTCAATGGTTCCCTTTATTTCTTCTTCTTCTACGGTCCTAGCATGCCTTTGATATGTTAAGCTCCATCTTGTCTTTCTTGCAGGACAGGTCCTCGTCATGCCCCTGGGATTTATTGAGGTTGGGGAATTGATGTCAATGATTAGTCTCTGTGTTGTTTCGGGTAAGGAGTCCACCAATGGTTCTTTCGGATTTGGATGGGACATGAAAGGTCTAATCTTGCCTCTTTTCAAAAGCATATAATTAATGAAGTAGTAAAACAACCTTTAACTAAAAAAAAATTACAAGATCAAAACTTGATTCGTTGCTCATGACCTTTGGAAAACGACGTAAGTTCATTTAAAAATCCTTTCAAAAAGTTGAGAAAAACGAAAAAAAAACGTGTTCAAACAAGATGTTACAAATGACAAAAAGTTTCTTGATGAACAAAATGTTTTTTTTTGCATAATTAGGATGCCCCATTTATTCTTCCGATGCAGCGGTGTTTGATTCGATCGGGAGCTACGCATTGTGCTCTGTTGCCCCACTCGAGCTAGTAATCCATTGTTCCACCAATTCTTGTGTCAAAGTCTCATTTTCAACAAGCCTCTCTATCTCTTTAAACAACTTTCTACAATTCCTCGTAGCATGCCCCCAATGACCCTAAGTGGAAATCACAAACAATATCTGGATCGTAGTTGTGGGCAGAAGGGTTTGGTGGTATTTTTATTGGCCTTGGTGTGAGGTATTGACCTTTAACCAAATGGGGATACATATCTGAGATAGAAGTTTGGAACACTTTCAAAGTATTTTTCGATCGTGGGACCTTCTTTGGACGACTCGAGTAACCAGCTGCCCCTTTTCTCTTACGGTTGTGGGAGCTATAGACGTGACATTCATTCACCTCGTCAGCTCTTTGCTCTTCATTTCTTGAGATTTTGGAAGTGACTTTCAAGTTTCCTTTGCTGATTGCATATGATATTTCTTCTTCTAGCAAAGGAGGCTGAACTTGTGCCGCCACTCCTCTCCATCTCAGGGCATATTCTTTAAAGCTCTCAGTAGCCTTCATTCTTATCTCTTGAAGGTGATGACGCTTTGGGGCTAAGCCTTTAAAATATCGATACTGCCCGAGAAAAGCATCAGCTAGATTGACCCATGTCTGCTCTCTGTTCAAATGATTATACCACACTACCGATGGGCCAGCAAGACTATCATGGAAGTAATGAATCAATAGATTATCATCATCTAAGTACCCTTCCATCTTTCTACAAAACATTTTCAGATGAATTAGGGGGCAACTGGTGCCATCATATCTCTCAAAATTAGGCACCCTAAATTCATGCGGGATGACCAAATCAGGGACCAAACTGAGTTCTCTGGCTTCTAACTCCTTGTGATTGGCATTAACGACCTTCATATTTTCACGGCTTCACTCAACCACTTGAATTCTCTTTCAAATTGCTCAAAATTGACGATGCTCTTCCCTTGGTTTGAGTTAGATACTCTGGGTCAAAGCATCATTCTTGATGCATTACTCTGATGAGACCGGTGTCCTTGATCAGCTATTTCCTCTCTACCAACAACATTGGTTGCCAGCACCTGAATCATTTGATTCGATGCACCTTGCAGAGACCCCGACGCTTGATTCCTCGTATCTTGTTGTAACCCGACCAACTGCTCTTGCAACTGATCTTGTGATTTCTCATTAGTTTGCTCATTTGCTTCCATTTGTTTGTTCATGATGATGAGGAACAATATGAATGAATGATCTTGTTATTACTTTCACATAGCCTCACATAAGTTACTTCCATGTATTCATAATTAATGCATATAAATGCTTAAACAAATACATGCAATGCAAATGCAAATGCAAAAGGTGTTAATTCCAAAAGTGACAACTATAGAACAACATTTCATTTAGACAAAAAGATTTCATTACACCATATAGCCAAAATACAATTGTGATTCTTCGTCTCTTCATTTCCTTGAGTCGTACTCTTCATGGAATCTGACATTGCTCCTCCAAAATTGTCAGCACATTTTATCGCCTTTGATGACGTCGGACGTCCTTAAATTGAATCTTGGGATCTCCATCTTCACTTTTAATGCAAAATGGTCTTCATGTCTTTTTGAAGCGTCTTCTCGTCCTTGGTATTACTACATCTATCTCCTGAGGGAACATCTTTTGCCTTCACTCATTTGAAAAGAGTCTTCGATCGACTTCTAACTTCATTCACCGGATGTCTTTCTTTGCGGATCGGTCTTCAATCAGTTTCAGATTTCTTCATTCATCAGATGTCCATCTTCATGAATCGCTTGAATGTCTCTGGATCTCCCGATTTCGACTACATGGTTAAGAGTTTCTTGCCTCATTATGACCAGCCTTCTTATTAGTCAATCACTTGCAAATTAACACCTTTGAATGACATGAAGATGCAAATGCAATAAATCCAAAATAAAATAGACATAAAACAAAAAATGGGTTAGTACTCATAAGATAAACAACAAAATAGTAAGTACCGTAAATATCAAATAAAACCTACCCTCACATGCTAATTACCCAATCATGCTTAGTAGATCCTACCCAACATGATATCTACCCCCATGCATTGTTATTTACAAATAATCCTAACCGCATTATATCTAATTCACATGCTTGTTCGAGAAAATAAACCTAACAGCATGATTTCTAGTTCGCATACATTTATTCAAAAAGCGAAAATAAATGACTCGAAAGCTTCCCCTTGTGTACACTCCTCACGGGAATCCTAAGGTTTGGGTCAAGCTCGACCTAAGTTCCGGCTCTATGTTCATTACATGCTGGGTTCGGTTCTAAAGCATTAGGTTCTCGAATTGTCCTTGTCGGTGCCCCCTTGGGCTACCGAACCCTCAATCCTGGCCCATCATAGGCTTTAGGGATCGAGTTCAATTTCGAGAGAACACACCTCCTTATGTCCATGCGGAGGTGAATACCATCACGAGGACCATAAGGCGTGAGCTCCAGAAGTGATCCACTATCCCATGCGGAGGTGAAAACCACACGAGGGAGTAATCTCTCACTCCTACTTAAATAGGACAGAGCGGGGTTTTAGCTCATGTTATGCAAATGCAACTGTGCAGTGTGTGAGGAAAAGCGAAAATAAAACAACACAATTACAAAACACTCCAAAATCAATCCTCTTTAAACACATAATTAATCTGAAACAAATAGCAAACAGATCAGTACAACTATTTATTTGCTAATCAAATTCCGAACAAACATATACTGAAACCAAACAGGGATCAAAAACCAAATTAAACGAATTTCCAACTTTCAATTGCAAAGACAATCAATTAACCGACTATAGGCCTGACTCTCTAAAAAAAAGTCCCCAGTGGAGTCGCCAAGCTGTCGAAACGATTTTTGTCCCGGGTGAGATTTTGGAAACCACACCAATTTTTAATTATTCTCTTTACGATTGAATTTTAATTAAAAACAATGTGATTTTAGAAAACCTCTCATTTCAAAAATTTGGGAATTCATTCACGATAAAAATACGGGTTCGAAGAGTCGCCACCAATCTTTGATTAGGGTGTGATTGGGCACCCAAAAATGTTTTGCCATTTTAAATAAAAAAAAATTAATTTTAATTAAAACAACAAATTTAGGTCTGCATTACCAAAATTCGAGTTCGGGATTCGGTTACGCGTGGGGGAAGGATTAGCACCCCCACAGCGCCCTAAATCGGTACCTGTCGATTAATTAATGTCTTTGCAATGAAATTTACAAATTCGAGTTTAATTTGATTTATGATCCCCGACAAAACACCACATGAATTTTACAAAATTCAAAAGCACCCAAAATAGATTGAATTAAAATTACCAGGCCTTTAGAAAGATAAAGAATATTCGATTATTTACAAATATCGAGACCAGATCTTAGATAAGTTCTAACTATCTTTTCTCGATAAATTTAAATAGCCGAATTTTTTTTTCTTCCGTTCCCAAATTTTAAAAGTGATAAATTAATTTCTTAGGTGTCACTGATGGAATATACTTTTAATTTAAAATCATCAAAAGCGGATATCTAATCAGTTAAGACAACCCACTTAAAATAATTTTAAATTAAAAAGATATTACCTTTAATTAAATTATGTAAATACATTGAGTTTATGCACGTGAGGCTAACATGCAAATCATACTAAAATGATGTCATATAAAAATTAATTAAACCAATATTTTAAAATATCATGCAATGTGCCATTTCCATAAAAATTATATACACATTTTATAACTAAAAATATATACTATATACATAGTTATATTTAATGAACAAATATGACCTAAACAAAACAAACGAAAACATAATACAATAAATTATAAATTTCAGAAAATAAATATATTTATTAAAACGAGGACTAAATGATATCAAATAAAACTTTAATAACCTAATTATAAAAAAAATACGAATTAAGGTAGAAATGCTAGTATTATACCATATTAAATACTAAGAACTGAAATGAAACTATTCCTATTGCAGGGGACTAAAAACAGAATAAATCCCAACACACTCATGACTAAAGTGCAACATGCAAAAATATGAAGGTCAAATATCTAAACAACAGAAAATAAACAAATCAACACTAGGACGAAAATTAAATGAACCATAAAATAAATAGACAGAATTTAAAACATGCAAACTTCGACCTAGGGACTAAAATGAAACATGCGAAAATTAACAGTTCAATGTATAAAGAACAGAAGTTAAATACAATACCACTCAGGACTAAAATTGAATACGCGTAAAATATGGAGACGAAATCAGAAACACAAAAACACCTATTTAAGGACTAAAATGTATTAAGCTGCAAATGAAAATGACTCATATGGAAAATGAACCAAGCGCAAAACATGAACCTTAAGGATTAAAATGGTAAAAACAGAAAATAAAAGGTTAAAATAAAATAACAGAAATTAAAGTGTGAAAATCAGGAAATGTACAAAGATAACCGTCCGGATGTATTTTCTTTGATCTTCCGTCATCCACCGTCCGATTGTCCTGATTTTTCAATAGGTTGTTTGTGTTGGAATCGCGCAACTTTTCACCGTCGGAATATTGATCGCAGATTCCGATCACCGGCAAGAGGCTAAAAACCGTCTGGATTTATTTTCTCCGATCCGTCACCGTCCACCGTCCGATCGTTCTGATTTTTCAATATGTTGTTCGTGATGGCCTTCCGCAACTTTTGACCGTTCGGAATATTGATCAAATATTTCGATCACCGGAAAGAGGCTAAAAACCACCCGGATTTGTTTTCTCCGATTCGTCACCGTCCACCGTCTGATCATCCTGATTTTTCAATATGTTGTTCGTGATGGCCTTCCGCAACTTTTGACCGTTCGGAATATTGATCGGAGATCCTGATCTCCGGCGAGAATCCGACAGATTACGAGAAGTGTTGTTTTCTATTTTTTTTTCTCCTGCCTCTCACGTTTTGGCCTCCTCTATGTCTATGGTCTCTCCTCCCACGAGCCCCCTTCTTTATTTCATTTCCACTGAATCCCACTTGTCCTTTTGCATCTTAATTTCCTTGCATTTGGTGAAGTTTTGATAAGTTTAGGTATGATTAATTGACTTTTTCCTCTTTTTTCTTCCATCTCCAGGAAAGAGAGAGACCTTTACAAACAAATTTGTTTTCTTTTTTCTTGATGGCCCCCCACGTTAGTCTCCCCTCATCAATCTCCTTAAAGTGGTTGCATGCTTCTCCTTTTATTTTCTGTGGGATAATAACATTTAGGGTGGGTAAAATTTGGTTGAAGTAGGTGAATAATTTAGGGTAGGTAATGAATTATCCGGATAAATCAAGCATCTACACCATATACTTCGTTTTTCTTTTGAAATTGAAATCAATTAATCTATTACAAATTTTTTAGATCACAATATTAAATAATAATTATATATATTGACTAAAATGAATTATTTATTAATATAATATCTAAATTCGGATATTAACAAAAATTATAAAATAAATAAATTAGGACTAAAAAGAAACATACAAAAAGTTAAAAATCGAATGTATAAACAAGCAGAAACTAATTACACTACTAATTAGGATTGAAATTAAATTCGGGTAAAGCATGGAGACAAGATTAAAAATGCAAAAATATTGATCTAAGGACTATAATATATAAAACTGAAATATTAAAACTCAAAATAAAATAAAGAAAACTTCATTTAATGAATATAAGGTATGGATACAAATTAACAGGGACTAAACGTGTAGTTCTTCCCTAAATGGAAAACACGGATGGGATTATAAAAGAGCAAGGATTAAAACTGTAATTAGCCCTAAAAGTTTACAAAACACGGAAATAAGAGATCTTAAAACTACACCGTTTTGATCTAAATATTTAATATCTAAAACCGGTTTAAACTTTACTCTTCTCCCTCATTTTAACATTTCCCTCTCTTTCTCTGGTTTTAGAGAGAAAAGTTTTCTCTCAACTTCTCCTCACCGGAAAAAGAAACCACGGCAGAGGTCGCGGTGGTGAGCGGCGGAGCACGACAGTGCCAACGTCCAGAGGTGACTAAAAGCTACCGATATATTCCTCTCCTTACCCTTAAAACAAATCTAACCTCCCCTTAGTCTAAAACTTAACCCGAAACCATAGATCTAAGGGATTACCTTCGAAAGAAATGAAGAACACGACAACTTTCGAGCTTCCACGACTGGCTTCAAAGCTTCTCGATGGCTTTGAACCTCCACTATAAGTCCTCTCCTCACAAATCTTTTTTTTTAGTGTTTTCGTTCGAATCTCTCTCCTTGATGAGTGTTTTTTTTGTTCTCCCCCCTCCTCAACTTCGAATCATCTGCGTATTTTATGGTTGATATCTTCACTGAATCTCTTTGGATACATCTGAAATTTCTTTGCGTTTGGTATGAAAATGACAAGTTTAGGTATGATTTAGGTGATTTGCTTTTGACTTTGCTGATATCTTTTATTTATTTTGCTGTTTGGTGACCAACATGGTGATGATGACAGTTCGGCTTGCTCGGTGGTGGCTCGGCTGGAATTTGGTTTAGGGGATTAGGGTTTCAAAAACCCTAAAGCTACTGGGTTATCATTTGAGATGCTTGGGTTTGCTTGTTGGGTCACTGGTGTTGGGCCTCTTGGTATTTGTAATTGGGCCTGCAAATATTGTAAAATAATAATAATAATAATAATAATAATCATACTATAGTATATAATAATAAATATAATATATATTTTAATCCCAATCAAAAAATGGGTGTCTACACAAAATTATTTTCAAGTTTAGAAATTAAAATGAATAACAAATTTCTATCAATATAATTGAATAACGCAAAAGTGTACGTTAAAAGGAGACTTTCACTGACCATAAGTTGGTCTAGTGAGATGAGATATTTGATTCCTCAAGAAAGTCAGGGATTCAAACTATGATGTTGTCGAATGAAACAAACTGGATTGAGAGTGTCGTCCTCGCCTCTACAGTACCCGATCTGAATTAGTTGGTCAATAGATCGGATACCAATGATTAATTTAAAAAAGAACAATATTATACAAAGTTGAATTGTATAAATCATTTTTTTATTAATTCTGCTTTCAATTTAGGAGTTTTTAACCGAATAATTTTGATTTTTAATCAGTAATTTTTATACCAAATCCAATATTATTATACTAGCATAACATAACCCAACCCAAGTCAGAATAAATCCTAGCCCAACTATCAACCCAAAAATTAAATATAAATCCAACCCAAATATTAACCCATCATAATTAATCAAATTAATTTAGAGTTAATTTCACCATATTTAAATTATGATCCTCATTTTAAATTGATTCGTACTTTTTGAACATTTAAATTTAATCCTCAAATTATGATTTTTATTTTCAATTGATCTTTAAAGTTGTGAACAATCTAATTTCATCCTCAAATTATGATCATCATTCTAAATTTGTCCCGAAATTTTGAACATTCTAATTTTATCTCTAAATTATCGATATATGCTAATCATGTCAAAAGCAAATATAACCATTAAAAATTTGGGTGAAGTACATAAATGGTTCTGCGACTATAGGATATTGCTTTATTAAGTCTCCCGATTATTAAAAGTTACAAAATGGTCCCCTGACTATAGGGAGTTGCTTTGTTGAGCCCCTCGACTATTAAAAGTTACAAAATGGTCACTCGACTATTCATTATATTCCAAACTCATCCTTTCAGTTAAAAAATTGACGGCATGAGCTAGATGTTAACCTACTGCTTGAGATATGAAAAATTTAATCTCATATTCTCAAACGGCTATTATATCTTAGATAGTATGTTAACATCTAACTCAGACTGCCATTAATTTTAACAGAAATTAACGAGTTTGGAATATAATGAATAATTAAGTGACTATTTTGTAACTTTTAATAGTCAAGAGATTCAACAAAGTAACTCCCTATAGTCGGAGGACAATTTTGTAACTTTTAACAGTCGAGAGACTCAACAAAGCAACTTCCTATAATCGGAGGATCAATTTGTAACTTTTAACAGTCGAAAGACTCAACAAAGCAACTTCGGGTCTATTTTATAATTTTTAATCGTCGAGTGGCTCAAAAAAATTATAATTGGGGGACCATTTATGTACTTTACTGTAAAAAATTTAATTGTCATTTAAAAATCGATGTGTATTACGTAATAATATAATGTGACATAAAGGTCCTCGAAATCATTTAAAAAAAAGGCAATGAATCATTTAAAAATCGATGTGTATTACGTTTTGGACAAGTCCAATATGCCATTCTCATCACAAGTGTTTCCAAATTGATGCAGAAACCAGATGCAAAGGGCAAGCATGGAACATATATTTCCGAACCGAAGCAATGAATCATTTAAAAATCGATGTGCATACGTGCTTTACCTTGAGGCCTTTACACCTCTGGTTTCTAGTAGTTGATGGCTTTATCATGATGAACCCTCGAATATATTTCCGAACCGAAGCAAGAAACAAGGCTTAATCTGTCCGAATATGAGGAGAAAAAGTCGGATGGAAATATTTGTGCAAAGAAACGGTAAGAACAGAAGATGGTGGTGGAGAAGATGGTTAGCGCAAAGGCTTATGAAATGAAACAAAGAGGGAGAAAGGGATAGATGAGGAGTGAATGCGAGAAAAACACTGAAGAAATGTCGGCATAAATAAAATAAGACACTTGGCAAATGGCAATTGTCTTTATTACATTAATGTGTGTGGTTCATTACGTTTACAAGTATGCGTATTCAACTACATAAAGGCTTAGGTCCACACAACGTAAAATCACATTTCACAATCGCTTCATCGAGATGAAAGGTTGTTTAACACATTATATATGAATTGATATTTATTTTATTGATGTGTATAATTTTATTTACTATTAATAAATTAGATAATAATATTATTATGAAATTTTAAAATTAATTTCTTTGAATTTATTATTGATGAAGTGCTATCGTATGATTTACTGACGATGTATAAACATACACCGTCAATATATCCAATATTCACCCATTATATATTAATCATATCATTTGATTTGATTTTTATTCAAATTTAAGGTTTTATTATTTTGTTGATAGAGTTGTTAGAGTTTGACAATAAAGATAAAAGTTTAATATAATTGAGAAAAGTAAAAAAAAAAAAGTCCAATTTGATTGAAAGTAGGAACCTTATTTTCTTTGACGATAATTAATATTAGAACACATATTTTGAGATTTCTATTAAATAAGTTTCTTTGTATACAAATAACTATTCATACAAATAAATACTTTAGATTAGAGTTAGAAGTCAAGTTGTTTCTACAAACATTATTGTATTACTCTTTTTCACATATTGAATTTGTTTCCTCTTATGCCCGTGTTTTTTTTATAGGATTTTCTAGACCAAATTCTACATGACATATTGAAGGAAAAGAGCGTCGTTGCATCATGGTTGAAGCTAGAACAAATATGCATGTCAAAAAGTCTAACTAGTAAGTTAAATGTGAAGCAATATCTTTATTTTTATTGTTCGGTTGAAGGCATATCTTTGATAGATCATTTAACTGTATTTAAAGAAATTGTCTCAGATTGAGAGATCGTGGAGATTAGGTCGAAATCCAAGAGCACAGAAAAAACCTATTATTATTACAAGAAAAAGAGGCATATTAAGTATAAGTGATATATGTTGCGTAATAAAAACAATAAGATGATACAAATCGCATGAGAAAATAACAAAAAAAATACAATAAAATTGATATAGTTAAAAAGACTACGATGATAGTAAATTTCTAATTACATTTTTAGTAAAGACTTTATAACAGACCGAGTAAATTCTTTATTACGGTAACAGTTTCATGAGTTCCATTCGAAATTGTATACAACGTGTAAAATAATGTTTACAGACGATATATTTCAAAAAATTAACGTTTCTCGTAAGGTCTCATGTATTCGTAAGGTCCCGTTTGGTTCACGGTATAATTTATTCCCAAGAGGAATGTTTTTTTCCCAAAAAAATATACCCATATTTGGATGACAACATTACCAAATGCCAGGAATGAATTAATATCAACAGTGATTTTCCCCCTATTTTCCCGGTAATATCTATCCCCATCTCCTCAGGTATTTTATTATTCTCGTCCCCATTGTCTAAAATAACCTTCTTACCACTTTGTTCTGGCTATGGGGATTCATCCCCTTCTTCCCACGCAACGTTTGCTTATCCCCATGGTTTCCCTTCACTGACTCCCTCCTCCGCAAATTCGTATGTTTCCCCTTTCATTTTTCCTTTATTCAAATTTCATTTATTGTTTTATAATCTAATAATTTTTTTTTATTTCTCCTTACTTTTTGTCTCTTCCTTTTTTCCCTTTCATTTTTATTCAATCTCGTATATGTATACGAAATCATTATGAAATTGTTGTTCTTTATTTTTTCTGTAAATGATTTGATATTTTTTATTTTATTCGTCTTTTCGATTAAATTGTTGATTTAGTTCTTTGATCTCATACTCTAAAGTTGAAATTATCTATGTGAATTTTGCATTGAATGAATCTATGTTGTAGTTTTTAGATTGATTTGAACACTGAATTTGATTATTCATTTTGTGTGCAGGAATCGTTTCCAAGTCTTACTTTACGAGCCGAAACGTGGGTATATTTTTATTTGGGTTTTTTTTTTCAAGCTGAAATGTGGAATTGAAAAGCTGGGACTTTCGGTGATTGAGGTTGGTCTCTATTATATTGTTATTGAACTAAATAATTTCTTTGGCTAGGAATTGGATTTTTCTGTACAGCTTTATTTGAAATTTTAGGTTGTATCTGCTGTTTTAGAATGCTTTTATTGAGCTGAATTCTTTGGGTTCATATGAATTATGTGGATTATTCGAAGCTTTGCATTGTATGCTTTGAATAAATTGATGATGTTTTCGTTGTTACGATTACTCTTGTCTTAAAAATTGGATAGAATGATAAATTTAAGAGTTGCATTTAGAATGCTTTGTTTATGAGTTGCATTTAGAATGCTTTGTCTAGCCTTGGAACTGTTTTTGTCTAGCAAAATTGCCAGTGTTTGATCTTGATATATACTTATTTTATGCGCTAATTCTTGCTCTAATTTAATGGCATCTTGTTGCCAGTGCTATAATGCCATATATATGTATGTTGAATAGTTGGAGTGATTACAATTTAGAAGTTAGTATATGTTCTGAATTTTTTCTTAGTCAATTAACAACACATATAGACACTATATAATTGTAACGGTTCGAATTCTGATTTTTTTGAGAAAATAATATTATCTTTTACCCAGCCATATGCATATATATTCTCATCAAGAGTGGTTTTACGTGGACAAACCCTATTAAATCTGCTCCTGGCTAACAAATTTGTTGTTTTCCTATTGGAAAATAAGAGCAGGCATTTTTTGAATCTCATACTGCTGAGAACACCAACCTATATTACTTAAGTTGAGGCGGAAGTGTAGTATACATTATTGTTACTACCTAAATCATACTATTAAGTGTCTGTGTACGCAGGGCAGTATGCATAAGACCTAACTTATTGCTCATGTAAACAACTTTGAAATGATTATAGACTTTTTATTGGACAATTCCAAGTTGGAAGAAATAGGGCATATTTTTCCTGGACAGAAATTGGGCATCAATGAACCTAGAGAGTTATATCATGAAGCCACCATAGTTCAAAAGTGACCCTGTAACATGCAATCTCTAAATAAGAGGATTCATCGCTGTGAGTAGTATCCTTGTTAGAGTATCCTTGGGCATGAAAAAAAAAAGATGTTTTACTTGTACTCTCTAAATGTATATCCTTTGTATTTCTTAGACAACTTAATATAATTTGCTTAATCATAATGGCTTTTGCTCATGATAATATTACTGGCCCGTCTGATTCAATTCGTCTGCTGTCCCCCTACCTGTTATGTTGTTGAGACTGTTATTTTTTTATTACTTCTGCTGGTCTTAATGAACCATGCCCTTTTTTGTTATCTGCCTCTTGAATTTGACTGATGGTTCCTTATGTTGCAATGTTGTGTTATAAATGTCAATAGCTCATTCATATTGTATGAACGGTTCCCTTGTCCCCAAGAGCTGGCTAAATAGTGTTCATTTATTGCTTTGTAATGTCAAGTGTGGATAGAAAATGCTGCTCATGCTAGCTTTAATGTCATTTCCCGGTGAAAAACTTTTCAACTTGTTTTTCAGACTGTTTGCGTCTCTCTGCATCTCTTCTCATTAATGGACTAATGACACAGGATTTCCATTATATTTCGACTACTTGTTTTTGCCGGAAAACGTCAGTTTTTATCTTATCTGAACAAACTCAAACTTCTCTTTATTGAAACAGGTAAGGCAATGGATTGTCGATGCTATTTTCAATAGTCGAGATATTCGACGGAAACAATTTGCTAAGCTTTTAACCGCTTTTTTTGAACCAATCTAGCGAAAAGATCCGTCGCGCTGCACTGCCGTCCAGACGATGTTGGAATGGGAGGTTGCTAATGAAGAATAGATTTTGTGTTTTCTTTCACTTATTCAGGCATTGTTTTTCTGGATGTAAAACTTTAGGACAAAGTGAGCTTCCTTTATGTTCATGCAACACATGTATACGTGTTTAAAATTCGATCAACGTATTTTAACTATGCTCTACATTAAATCAAAGTTAATATTTAATATTCAAGCTAACAAAATGACCTAATTGAAATGGTGTTGATAGTTTTAAGACAATTAAAATATTTTAAAATCCAGAGATGAATTTAAAATATAAGACATAGTTTCAGGACTTCATGGTTTATAGAAAACGATATAAGAACCAAAGATGTATGGTTATCTCATCTGTTAACTTTGTCTTCATTCATGATGGAAACAAGTAGCCTCCTTGAACGCATTAGCCTCCAAAGATCGAAGCTTTTTGTCATCAACACACTACCCCAGTGAGAAAATCTCTAAAAAAAATCATAAACACAGTAATATTTTTAATATTTTTTACCATAAATTATGTAAAATTTAATATTAATTAAAATTAAAATAATACATAATATAATTAAATACTCAAGTAATATATTATCAACATATAGAATTTTTATATAAATAATTTTTATTTAAATATTTAAAATTTTACTTGTTAAAAATATAGAACAAAAACAATTTGATAAAATATACATTCTAGTAATCTTTTATTCTTTCAACCAAACATGATAATCTTACATTCGTGTCAAACCAACCAAACACAATAATGCAACATTCCTTGTAATCCTATTCTCTGGTAATCTTTTACTCCCACTGGTAATCTTTTATTCCCATTAGTAATCTTACATTCCGTGAACCAAACGCATCCTAATAATCAGATGCTATTACGATATTTAATTTTAAAAGTTAGTATATTTTGGTAGAAAAATAAAAAGCCGATAATATGAGACAGATTTTCCTTCTTTTAATTACCAATAAAATTGTATAAAAATATAAAATAATTCTGACACTGATAGTTTCTCCATTAAAGCCCAACACAACCGACAAGACGTTCTAGTCTTTCTAACTGTAAACAACTCTGTGTCATACCAAAAGTCCAATGCCCACATACGTGGAGTCATCTTATTTTCTAACTGAAAATAAACCAGGTTGAGCCTTTCAACTATCTAATAGTTACAACATTTTGAACACATTTATATGGCAGCTACGACAATGGAATACCTATAAATATATGCCAATAGTAAATTTACATGTACATGTTCTAAATCATGACATAATGGGTATTCGACCTGCTTCTGCTTTGCATTAATGGCTACCACCACTTTAATACAAGGCCAATTGAACTAAAAAAATTCATACGTCCCAACCTCACGCCCACAGTTTTAATAATTTTATAGTACAGTAATAAACAACGAATCCGGACCTCTTATAAGAGAAAATTGTCAATCATGTGTTGGACTACGTCAGCTCCATCCGAATAAGACCAGTAGTTTTTAACCTGAAAAAAAGCATAAGGTGATAAAATAGTACCACTTAGGTAGCGGCATCTATCAGAGTTACTATTTTATATCTAGATTAGAAAGAAAAAGAAAACACCCTTAAAATACTATGAAAAATGATATTTAAAAGATTAAGAAAAAGGAATTGAATTGATCCGAACCGAATGAAACTCGACTCGGGTCAACCAGTTAGGTTGTCAACCAAATCAGATTCTATTCACAAGGCAATGAGTTTGTAAAGAATGACTTGCCTGAATGGTACTATGTGCAAGAAGTCTTTGTCGGCTTCCTTTGAAGTAAACATCAACCCGTTCCCAGCTGAGTTTTGTTAAACCTTTGAGCATTGCCTCTGTAATATTGATAAACACAAGTGAAATTGAGCCCACCGGATAATAACTAGTTATTCAACTAGTATCCTCAATATGTAGCATTAAATATGTAATGGATGAGTTAAAAATAATGTCATCAGTCATCAAGAGAAAATTTCATCTTATTCCATGAACAAAATGATTGTGTGCCCCAATGATAAACGATAAACCAAATCACGGTAAAAGAAAACACATTCATATATTTGACAATTTAGCAATAATCTTATAGGTGATCCACTGCACAAGAGAAAGTACAGAGTAATCATTGTCAAACACCCTGAAAAGCTATGGCATTCCGACTCTTCATTTTTCACAAGACACTCATTTCTGACACACTTTCAGATATTGAAAATTGTATGATGATATCATGATTGAATTTTCTAATCCTAATTCAAACTGAATAGAGTGGTATATTAAGTGAATGACATCCTAGCCCATTGTTTATGGACTTAAGAGTTAATGCCATTCTAGCTACATCTTCATTGATTATTCCAGATGCATTGCTGAGTGAAATTGGGAAAAGGAAATGGAAGATGCCGACAATTCTATTAAAGCTCTCCATGACAATTAAGAAAATATACCAGACCAATTCTAGGAAAGTGAAAGATGCCAATAACCGAAAATAACAAAGGTAATGGAAGTACATTAAAGGATTTGATTACTAATTTAAAAGATAAACCTTCCATGTTTATTTTCTCATCTCCTTTGATTTTGGCTTCAGAAGGGACTTCATCAAGTGCAGCTGTTTTTGCTGCCTCTAAATTAATGATGTGTGGGTATCTGTCACCTCTTGGAAGATGTTTAATCTGATGTGAACGGAAATTCAAATTGGCATTAGGTTCATAGCCGATGATACAATTAAAAGCCTCCACGAATATGTTTGATGGTTACCTTTGGAAGCTCATTTCGTCGCCGCAAGGAAGAGGTACTCCACCCAACAATATCTAAGAAAACATGTCAAATTCTTAAACAGAGGGAAAAGTTTCAATGTGAAATAATCATGTCCTAGAGCCTAAAACATCTAGTTAAACCATTAAATCTTCTCTGAAGAATTAGTGATGCAGAGAAAACATAACAGCAGAATCAACTGAAATAAAGGATACGGTCAAAATCTGCATTTGCATATGCAACACGACGCCTGAAGGACTGCAGAGCAGTGCTGCAGTTCAAAGAAAAGATAAAACTGTAAGCCTGTAATTTACCATCTAATTTCACATGCTTTAAACTAACAAAGGAACCTTACAAAAACTCACATAAATTTAAGATCTTCACAATCACTGACCATCTGGAAAAGAAGTGGTGGTTTTCCATTCTTTCCATCCTTCAAAAACAAATGTTTTCCAGTTCTGCCAAACAACCATGATGTTCGAGCAGCAAGTTTTTCAAGTGCACGGGAGCCACCGAACAATGGAACCTGAATAATGCAAAGCCACAACAGGAAAATATTATCAGCCTGTATAGTAGAGAGCAAATGATAACAACATACACTGTTGTTTACTCAACGGTCAATGACTTAATTGTTCAATGTTTATACCCGCACAAAAAATGAATCAGTAGTCTGCATCGGAACTTATTTCAAGACTTCACTCAACTTGAAAATTATGCATTTTATCATCAAATAGCGTGGAAATGAAATCTATCTTATAATTTTCGAAGAAACTATTAATTACATAGGCTCAGATGGATGAACTACCTGTTTATGCCACAGAGAACCAAGGTGTGGACTTGCAAAAGTAATGAAATTCATGGGCTCTAGTCCAGCAATTTTGCAATTTGATTGCCCTTCGGGGCATGAATCTCCCAAATGGTCAGTTCCATAATCTCCATTTGTTTGAGAAATTTCTTGAGTTTGTTCTCGTTCATAAAGCCGTGCAATGGCGTACCTTGCTATAAGGCCACCTAATGAATGACCAACAAATGAAATCTTCTGAACACTTGGGTGATGGCTTATGACATTTTTTACCTGAAAAAAGATACAACAGCCTCAAATCTGAATTAAAATTAATGGTAAAAAAGGATGTGCAGACAATATCAAACTGGAGAACTGTAACTATATCCTAACTGTAGGCAGCAGCTTGTAAAATGATAAATAATCTGAGTTGCAATCATGGATAATGAGATAGCTTTGGTACATAAAAAGAACTCATAGCACACATACCTCCTCTGCTAATCTGTCTCCCATTACATCGACACCATCAAATGTCAATGTTGAAGAATTGCGCTCACTGCCTGCATTGCACATTAAGTCATTAACCATTCAGTAATTATTTTCATCATGAAAGATGAAACCCATCAACAATATAATTATCACAAATATTAATTTAATGAATGGTAATGATCTTGCGCTCAATTCTCTATCATCTAGAAAGATATTAAATATGAAAATAACACCGCTTAAGGAATTAACAATCAAAATTTGAATCTTGTGGAACAGTCATTAGTTACACCTATCTACTTATAACTTCTAATAGATCTAAAGCCTAAGCTCAGGTTAAATTTATTCAAATTTGCATTGGAGTGAGTTGTATTGGGGAAGAATCACGAAACAGGTAAAAAAATTTAATTTTTTCAGAAGAAAAAGGAGACATAATTACATCATTGATTTGATATTAACTATCGTTTAGCATACACAGGTTAAAAAGTAAAAAAAGAACGGAGTATCGAGGAACTCACAGTGAACAATAACATCCCCGGGATACTTCTTCAAAAACTGTTTTGCCGCAAATCTCCAATTCTGAGCACTGCACAAATATCAATCAAGCACTTTCAAACATACATAATAATAACAGAAACGATTAAAACCGATATTAACCTGCCAATGATGCCATTAACCATAATAACCAGATGAGTAGGATCGTTAACCCCTCCCGGAAACTGCACTTCCATATCGACACCTCCGTTTTCAATAGATTCCGTTCTCAAGCATCCGAATCTCGGCAAAATCAACGATCTTCTCTTCTTTTTATTCTTCTTCATCTTATTTTTCTCCTCCTGCTGCTTCTGATGATGATTCATGACCTTATCAGTATTATTCTCGTTTGTAACCCTGATCTCTTCTGCATCATCAACTTCCTTCTCCGGCACTCCTCTAGAATCTCCCTCCATATCCGCCATTGAAGCTAAAACAGAGCTCAGGTAATAAGAAAAATCTAAGGTAACTGTATTAGGCGAGATTTTCGTCCAGACTGTTGGATTATTAAGAGAAACTGGATGAGTCAAACTACCAAGGCAAAGACCGCAAGGGAAATGAAGATTAGACCCGTTTTTGTAGTTACGGGTTTGATACCTAAATGGGGCGACCCGGTGATCCTCTTTCTCGTTTTTTAAGTTATTGCCCTTTACTTTTCCGTTTAATTACGGGATGATTTGTTTTCATTGGGCTACTAAGTTGATGGCACAGTTGGCATTTTGCAATTTAGTTTATACTTGGTAAATGGATTGGTTCTGCGATGGTTTTTCTTCTAGAAAGAGACAGAGAATGACAGAGTTAATTCTTTGGAATATCTTCTTTAATAATTTGTGTATTTATTTATATAAACTTTATCACATTAATAATTTGTGTTATAAAATTATAATAATTTTTTATGTTTATTTTCTTTATAGAAGCGACTAGTTTTATTAAAAATAAAAAAATATTTATATTACAATAAAGGTTAATAACTATTATCGTAAATTAAACATATAATAAGAATATTTTTCTATAATTATTAACACAAAAAAACTAACAAATTAAGATCACACAAGGAAAAAGTTAAAAACTTAACCAAATAAACTAGAATAAAATGTATATACGAACAGATCGAACCGCATCTGTAAACGAATCACAAAAGAGGATTAAGCTATTGAAAGATAATTAATAAACCGTAAATTAGAGTCGAGCGATATGAAAAAATATTCACGAATGCAAATCGCATATATAAATTCAATATGTGGATTCAAATGAGGAAATATCAACATGATAACAAAAAATGGTCATTTTAATCTTGTGGTGATGTCAAATTCAACCCTGAAAAAAAGATAAACAAAAACAACTACCAAATGACAAAAAAATATATCACAAAAATAGAGAAAATGACAATATAAACAGAGAAAAACATGTCATAAAGATAGAATTATTAAAAAAGTAAAAACAATAAAAGTAATAAAAATACATTATAATAAAATAAAAATCAAGAATATCATCGATCGATCGACGATTAATACTAAAATTAATATTTCCATTGATTATAAAGATGAAACAATAAAAGTAACAAACAGTGGTTAAGGAAACTATCATATACAAAACTAGTACAAAATTTATTTATTGTAAATTTACGTTTGCTGAATTTTTCAAATAATGCATTGGAAAAGAATTGCTCGAATAATGTCCAGAAGTCGCATGGCCCTCCCTGTAACATCCTCAATACCGGGTTAGTGACCAAATTGAAATATTTCAGAATTTGTTGGTCAAAGTAAAATAGTTGAATAGTTCAATGATTTATTTGGGAATATTTCCTGAACGTTTTTAGTCATTATCAAAGGAATTAAAGGGCAAAATGGTCATTTGGCAAGAAAGATATTTTTCTCCCTTTTATATGAATGAATCACGTGGAGTGGGGGAGTTATCTACAAACTCTTCTCCATTCTTCTTCCTCCTCCCGTAAAGGCTCCAAGGCAAAGGTGAGTTTTCTGATTAATCAATTATTTGTTGATTTTATGAGTTAGTTTTGATCATTAGATGATAACTAAGCTTAAGGAAAGCTTAAGTTATCTTAAAATCAAAAGATGAAGAAGTTATGAAAGATTAAAGAGAAGGAGTTTCTAAATTAATTTCCGGAAAAGAGTTTATAAGTTGAATTTGAAGTTAAATTTGACTTGTCATCAGTTTAATTAAGAGATATGAAGTGATAGAATTGAAATTAGAACATATTGAAAATTGGGTATGATTCTTGAAGTTCATAAAGAGGAGAGGATTTTGAGGTTTAAGATGAGATAAATGTATATAAATGAGTTAAGCATGTATAGTAAGTTAAGAATATGAAAGGGATGAAATATGACGTATTCAAGTTGAATTGAGGAATTTTCGTGTTTAAAATGTGATTTCTGGGCTTGAACGAAAAATTTCAGATTATGCAGAGGGAACAGATACCCTCTGGGGGTTATCGATTCCCCCTAAAGGAAAATTGGAATTTTGGTTCATTAAATAGCTTAAGTATTAACATCAAGTTTAAGGTTTAGGCTTCTGATAATTGTTTTAAAAATTATATTTATGTAGATATTGAGCCTAAACAAGTTCCGGAACAATAAAAGAATTAGGATTGAATCAAAGCAATGCTAAGGTGAGTTCCAGATTATGATTCTTATGAGTGCATTTTAGTTTATAGGATTATAAGGAATTAGACTTGTGATAAGTCTATTTCCAATAGTTATAGTGTATGGAATATTGATTATAAGGATGTGAATGACATGAAATGTATGTATACTTGATTATATGAACTGATATATGCTTATATGTGCTATGTGATTTATGTGATATGCCATATGTGAAAATAAAATATGAACTATAGGAAAGGATTATATGAGTATGTAAAAAAAATGATTCAAAGTATATGTGACATATATATATATGAACATAGGTAGACAAGATATGACATACGTATATGAATAAATGAGAAATGATATAACCATATGAAATGATCTACATGATTACATGTAATACGTGATTACATGTACTTGTGATACATGTTAAATGATATGAGATAGATGTTTACACATACATATGGTATCTGACAGAAGAGAAAGAACAAGTGATATGAAATGAACAAATGACAATACCCATATTATATGATACGAGAGCTACAGGTATAGTTGGCATGCCAAGAGTCGAGGGTTTCATAGGTCCTTCGGGATAATACAGTGGTCCTTCGGGATAAATTTTCATATGCCACTCAGTGGGACTTATACGAGCTGTGGTGACAGCATTAGTGCACAACTTCAATGTACTCACATACCTTCAGTTCTCAACAGTGTATATGGGCTAATAAAGAGATTTAATAAGTATACTGAATATGATATGTATATGTGATTGGTTATATGGAATAAATCACAGGATTTATGTAATGGTGTATTGCTTGGTTAATGCATGATATGTTATGTATAAGGGTGTTAAATTATAAGAATTAATGATAATGAATGTGAAATGTTAAACGTATTGAAAATGATATATATATATATATATAATATTTTATATTTTTTATATTAATTATTAAAATAAAATTTGGTTGATTTATTGATAAATTTCTCAATGTAGGGAGCTACCAAAGAAAGTGACAAAAGTGGCACGACGATTTTGGATGACTTTATTTGACTTAATATTACATATACATCTTCGTTGTATGATTTGAATATCAGAACAAGTTTGTATTTAATTATGTATGTGTTTTATTTTGGAGTTTAGATAATTATTTAGAATTGGATTTGAATTTGTGATTGTAGTTTGAATTGTAAATCATGTAAGCTAATTTTCCAGTTTTTGTGATCGTTTTTTCTATTTTTTTATGAAAACTACGACTACTAGGTTTTTCTCGGGATTGGGTCGGATTCGGGTACAATATTTTGGGTCAGGTTCGGGGACGGGGCAAAAAAAATCCCCGATGGGGCGCCTCGATAAAAAACCTAACGGGGAACGGGGCAGGGACGAGGATTCATTTTGGGGATGGGGATTTTATTTCAGGGACGGGAGAGCAAAACCCATCCCGTTGCCATTCCTAAACATGACATATCATTCAAAGGAATTGATCCTTAAATAACTGGTCATTTAGAAGGTTCTTGAAAAATAATGCCACAATAATGCCTTTCGCAGGGATCAGTTGGAGTTCTAAGATGCTCTACGTAGATCGAGCAGCGTCAAGAGGGAATCCACCTACCAAGGAGACGAGCCAAACATCTGCCTGTTGAGGTAACAAGTTGGACTCGAGACGATTCAATGCTGAAGCCAACAGTTGCAGATGATGAGCCAGCTCGAGACTTCTAAAAGTATGAGATGAAGTAGAAGCTTTGAAGACGATGCAGTACCCAGATGCTTGTAGGAGCTAGACAACTTACAGGTGGACCAGATTTTCATTCCCCAATGTACCGAGACATTGTCAGTTTTTCAGGAATTGTTCTAGGAAAAATTATTTTGAAATCAATTCCTTGCTGCATTTGTAACTCGCATTTTGCACACTCGTTTTGCATTTACATGTGCATATTTGTATTAGTATATACACATTGTGCATTACATGGTATGCATTGCATCTCAACATGTGCACTAATCACAGATCCCGAGAGTAACTCACGGATAATCTTGTGATAAAAGTTTTGAGTCACCCTTTCGTACCAAAAAAAAGAATTGAAAGCTATGGACGTGATGTTAGCACTGTCTGAAGTCCAAGGCACATCACTGATAACTGTGGGGGCATTGAAGCGCAAGGTCCAAGATCTGATTGATTCAGAGGCATTGACATTCAATGTGTAATGGGGCCTTCTGATCAAGAATCGGCTGGGGCATCCATCAAGAGTTTCGTTGCATTCTCACGCATATCATCTTGTTTGAACTTGTTTTTCTTTTTCCTGAGTTTAAATGTTTGTAAGTCACTTAACGTTCGAACATTTTCAATAAAATACTTCATTCTTAGGAAATGAACAATGGGCAAAATTTAATCTTGAAATTCCTTGAATATCATCTTAGTTAAAAGCTTTTTAATAATTGAGGTTGTAAATCTTTGAAAAATGACAAGATTAAACCCTAGCAAAACAAGGACCTCTTGATCCTAATCTAAATATGCACCAAAATACATACCCTTCTCTTGAAGGGACCGAGCTAATTTTCTCTTTACATGAAGAAGCAATCAAAGGACTTGGCATTCATATATGTGTCAGGAGTGGACAAAATTGAGCATCTGGCACATGAAATAGCAAAGCTCATTAGTTTCTACTTCCGTTAATGACGTTCAATGATGATCATGATCTTCTTAGATGGAATGGTCGAGTAGGTTAATATAGTTTAGGTCAGTTGCTTGGAAATTGAACTCTAACGATGAGATTTGCTGACCTACAACGAACACCGGGACTATAACAGGTTATCCTTGACAAGCTTAAAAAATAGAATCTGCATACCCAGATATATATATATATATATATATATATATATACAATAAAACTGAGCTTTTGCGCTAAAGCAATTGGTTGTAGAGGAAACTCGAAAGCCCTGACTTTATGAATAGATTGCATTCAAACCATGACATTGATCAGATACTTGGCAGTTCGGTGTTTGCTCCACCTTGATTGTCAAGTCAAAGACTTTGTGACGACATGAATCCTTAAGCTAGCCGAACAAAGGCAATTATAATATATAAATACAATAAAGCTAACTTCAGCTAGACAAACAATGGAAAATTAAATCTTTTTACTAAATAAGGAGTGTCGGTGAATATGGACTAAGGGAGTTGAGGAAAGTTTGTTATAGTCGAACTCATACGAGCACTCAGAAATCTCATTTTTAGACCGATATTTCTACACTACCTGGGCTAGAGGAGCCTACGAAGCTTGAACAAATGGAAGATTTCAGAGAATTGAAACAAAAATGTTCTAAAGAGTCTAGTAATTTACTATGCTAGTTGCGACATTTTGTCCTCCTTCGATCAAAATGCCAAGCTAAGAAAGAGGGGCATGCCATGATCTTCACGATGACTAAATTGATGAAATAAACCTTAGAATTTAGGTAGCCAACCTCAAAACCAACCTTTCGATCTTGGTGTTTATCAAAGATTTGCAGCTATCAAAGATTAAAAGAGCAGTTGATTCTTTTGATATCCGATGAACTCCTGTTTTATGATTTGTTTCAATTGTTCAAACTTAGAATGAGGCAATATTTTTTCAAAATTCTTTTTGATATTTTTTAAAATTTTGAAAATTCAAAAGAAGAAAAACATTTTCAAACAAGATACGTTCTCTGGAAGTATCTTGGAATTCAATGAATATCCCTCCAAAGCTCAAGATCGAAGCTGGGGCAAGGGAAGCCAAAGGTTTTGGGAGAAATTTTGATGGGGCAAGGAAAACAAATTGTCTCGGGTCGAGGTTTGCAAGAGTACACCCTGGTGGAAAGGAAGATAAACTAGGATCAATGATAGAATGAAGGTTGCTCACATAACCATTCCCCTCACAGATCAACACATACATACATTGACACATAATTGACACATGAAATTTGCATCTTTGTATTCATCATCATGTGCATTAAAGACATTTTAGGTACCTCTCGTTTGTATCTGTCTGTTTCGGTCATGAAATGAAATGAAATAGGGAAACAACATCGTTCTGGGGGATCCATTCCCGTGTTTTCTAGCTATTATGGGATAATTGCATCATAGGTCCCTCACGTTTGTATCTGTCTATTTGGGTCATGAAATGAAATGGATTATTGTTTTGTACCCCTTTTATTTTGCATGTGTTTTATTTGAGCCATTATATTGTCATAATATTAGTTGTTTTGGTTTATTTACATGTTAGGTCCTCAGTAGAGATTATTACTTCTGATTTATCCATATTATTTTACGCATGTTCATTTTGGTCACTGTAAACTATGTATTTTTTATTATTTCAAATTTTGGCATGTAATTTTGGATATTTATATTTTGGTCATAAATATAGGGTTTATTACATATTTAGTGCTTGTGAAGGGTGATTCTTATATTGTGTGCTATGATATTTATTTAATTTGTTTTTGAGATATTAAATTTTCATTTTTATTATTTAGTCCTTTTATATTTAACTAATTGGATTTCAATTAAAATTTTTATTTGTTTATATGTCTATTTATTACATTGGTGCATGTAAAATTTTAATGGTTGTTTGATATTTTAAAAATACACTATTATTTTATATTTGTATTCGTTTAATTTAGTTAGCCTTTTGAAATTCGTTTGTGGATTAAGATCTCAATTTTTTATTGGCATTTCACCTTAGACTCAATTAGAGAACATTTCGATTCGAGTTTTCGCAAAAGGTTCGATTACTAGTATCGGTTGTTCGAATCCAAAGTTGTTAATAAATAATTATTTAAAGAAAATTTTGTTTATTTTAATCCCTTCTTTTAATGGTTAATTAACAATTATTAGAAACTTGATTTATTAACTAGTCCTTAATCTTAGGCCTTTTTTAATTTGGTCCTCTTTTTTGCTCGAGGTTCCATTTTGGATATTTGAATATTTCAGTAATTTATTAAAATCAAATAGGGTTAATATTAGAGCCTACATGTTTTAGGTTTAGTCCCCTATGATCCTTAATTTTCATAATTTGACACCTTAAGTTAGAAAAAACCTTAATTTACTTTTAATTTAATTAGGATGAATAAAATTTTGTCTAATTGCATTTTATTTTTAATCCTAAGGTAGTGTTCACTTATTAGGAAATTAATGATATATCTCCTTCCAGTATGCTCAGGGGGTGAATATTATTGATTCCCGAGATAGGTCGACATCCTTTTCAAAGACTGCATCATGATTTTCTAAAAACGAGGTAATGTTCGGTTATTAGGCACAATAGTTGAGCCTCCGCGTTTATGCTAGGGGTGAATGTTATCGGTCTCAATAAACGAATACACTTTTCAACTTTTACATTCATAATGATTTTTTAAATTAAATAAAGATCGAACTCAAAATTTTCGATTTTAAATATAGGGTAACCAACTAGGTACCAATTTTTGGGCGCTTGTGGGGGTGTTAATCCTTCCCCACGCTTAACTGACTCCCGAACCCAATTTTTGGATTTTTCTCAGACCCCAAAACTCGATATTTTGATATTTTATTAAAATCACCCGTTTTTATGGTATCCCAATTACACCTTAAATGATTGGTTATGACTCCTCACATTTCGAAACCCTTTTCAAAGAGAAAACCCCTGAGTCGGTATTGGTCTTTTCCAGACCCGGGCGAAAAACGATGTCGATAATGACATATTAACGTAGATTGGTAAAAAAGAAATTCCATGTTGCTGTTGTCTCTCCTTCAATTATGGAGAATGCAATTGGGAAGATATTTCATTCACCATCTTGTGCAACTGCCATAAAAATACATGTTTATTTTGACTATACAACCACGTACCATCTACTTGGACCATACATTTGCAAAATGGAAATCCTTCTATGCATGACTTGAATGCCCAAAAGAGTATATTAAATATTTTCTTCCCTTGAACAATTTGACCTTCTTCGTCATATGCAGGCATGCTTTGAGACTTCACTATGGTTCCAGGGAATCACTTCATTGCTTGTAACAAGTGTGGTAGCTCATTGTATGATAGATTCAATCTCCATATGTCAGCTTCTTTGCCTTCATTTTCGCATTCCAAACTTTGTATTTTACTAGGTATCCAAATTGGCTTCGAATAGATGTAGCTAACACTGAACAAGAGATCATTGGATTATTCTCAACCAACACCTTCACATATTCGCATATTACATCAGATTCCAATAGTCAGTGGTCTTGTTCGATTGAGTTTCGCAAACATATGTGAGGACCATTGTACCTTGTGATGACCCAAGAATCGTGCCTCTAAATTTTGGACACTATGATCTTCCACTTGCACTATGGGTCATATTTAATACACTTCGCATATATGGTTTTTTGGTTGGACTCTACAACATGGACATCAACATGGTTTTGATGAAATACTCTTTAATCGCCAGTGTATCTTCATCTTTTCCTCTAAATTGCATCCCAAACAAAAATTCACTAGAATTTTTGAATGATTCATCCATGTGGTATGGATGTATATGTGGCTTGTTTGGGAATTCTGGTGCCTTCATTGCTTCATGATTTATCTCGTACATGTGAAGGGTAGGTTGATACGGTGTCAAAACTTCATCATGGCCAGGCTAGGTGCACCATCATAGCCAAAGTTATAATTGTCGGCCAAAATAAGTTCATCAGTTTCTTCATCTTCGCTGGAATCATCATGGATTTCTCCCTATCGATTTTCAGCATCAACATCAACAGTCAATTTCAAATTATATGTGTTTCTCTCCTCGTACTCTGCTGCTGCGGATGTTCCACCGACTTCATTCCACTTTCCAATAGCGCCATCAAATTGTTTATCGATATGTATGTCAAGTCCTCAAACTCACTTCCGAAAGCCATTTGAGATGAATTTTAAACCACATTTTCTTGATGACCTAAGAACGTCATATATATAAACGCATATCAGCAAATAACTCAATAACTAAAATAATTGTTGATTCATGTAATCCAATCATGGTTCCAATATCATCATCATCTTCAACTGGTACTACAACATATCTAATTGGATTGGGACATACCATGAACTTATACTTCAAACCATCAATTGTAGCTCCAATTTTCCTTTCTATCCTCTGCTTCATTTCTACAAATGTGATGTCCCTTTTGACCATCATATTTATAGGTCTTTCAGACTGAAAAACAACTTCGACCTCATTTTTCTTAATATGTCCATTATAATAGATAATCGTGAAAAAGTTGTTGCTCATTTTCTCTACAAATTTAAAATTTGTATTTAGAATAAAAAATTATGGTACACTATGATCATAAATCGTAAAAATGATATTATACAATATAAAAATAATATTAACATAACAACAATTGTAAAATTAACAAATATTTATAAAAATAATATTAACATAATAATCAATAGTAAATACCTCAAATAAAATTTCTTCAAACTTAATTCATCTTCGTTCTGCAAAAAAAAATTAACAAACTATTAGATTAATTTCTAACAGAAATTTAAACCAATTTACCATATAATACAAACTCAAATTAGAATAACGAAAGAAAAAACACACCAAAATTTCTGAAATGCTCTCTCTGTTAATCTTCTTTGCAATTGCTTTTGCTCCCTCTATCAATTTTCTAAATTGCAATTGCCTCAATTTCATTCATACATATATATAGTTGAAAGAAATTTTTTAATGTTCAACTTGTTATTACAGGGTATGGGTTAAGATAGGATAGGGGTATGTGTTAAGTTTTTATCATTCGAATGCCAGCTACGTACCAACCTGCACCTAAGTAAGTGGCATGCCACGCGACTTTACCAGCCACGCGAGAGGGAGACGCATGAGACTTTGGCGGCCACGCGAGGGGAACCCCGGGAGACACATATGAGAGATGCATGGCAAGCCATGAGACTCCTCCCCCCGGCCACGCATGGCTTCCCCTGGCCATGCATAGAAAGCCATGTGTCTTTGGCCAAAACCCATCGACGCCAATGTGTCTTCGAGGGGTCTTGCCTGAAACGCTATAGCGGCATCGCGACTTTGGGGTACACTATAGCATTCACTCTGTTCCAAGAAATAATTTCTACACTGCATTATTTGAGCAATTTTTTCCCAATGTATTATTTGAAAAATTCAGTCTTTTTTTTAAAGTTAATAGATTCCTTAAAATAATAATTAATTTTTATATATTTTTATCGTATTTTCTTTTATATTATGAAATATTTTATTTTAATATTTCATCACTATAATACTAAATAATAAAAGTCTGTATTACTCATTATTACTTTCTCTTTTAAAAATTGTTAGAAATACGCTAATAAAGTTACTTCAGTAGTTAAAGAGATGGTTGTAATCTTTAAATGTCCCAAGTTCGAGCGTAAGAAGCTACAAATGTGTTTAAACTTTCATTATCAGATGGTTGAAAATCTTTAGAACAAATACTACATTATAATCATTTTAGATTAATAAAAAATGTGAGAGATGTATAGTCATTATTTTTATATTTTAAAATCTTTTTCATTTATGCAAAATTAATATATTGATCATTCTTATAGATAATTTGTCTTTTCCAAAGTATGGGACATAATATATTCAAACATAATTTTTTAGATGACATACATTTAATTATATATAATTATGAACCCTATGCTATTAATTATTTTCCAAATATCGTACTATATACTATATTTTAACTTTAAATTAGGTTGGGTACCAAATTTGGAACTAGTATAATATGACATTCACATTATATTTTTTCCAATCAAATGATAAACATATGTTCTATTTTCTTTTAACAAATAAAAGGGAGGGTTTTTTCTTCTTCTTACGCGGCTTCCCCTTTATATTTTGTATGATCGACGGTGACATCAACTTTAATACTGATTATCGATTGTTGGTATTTCTTATATTTTATTTAATTTTATATTATATCATTATTTTTCTTTTGATTCTTAGTTTTTAATAACTTTGTCTTTGTGACACTTTTTTTTTTGCTTTTATGACATATTTTTTGTCATTCTTTTCATTTTTATATTTTCTCAAAGTTGGATTTGATAATATCTCGACTGATCAAGATGACGCTTGTTTATTATCCTGATGATATTTTCTGCTTCGGATCATCATATTAGATTGAGATAGTTAGTTGCGTTCGTGGATAGTTTCTCATACCGCTCGACTCTGATATCCATCTTATCAATGATCTTTCAGTAGTTTTTATTCTCTTTTGTGGTTTGTTTGTCGATGCAATAAGATCTATTCGTATTTATCTTTATTCTAGTATATTGGTTGGGTTTTTACCATTTTCCTTATATGATCCTTGTATGATCTCAAGTGACTAATTTCATGTGTTAATAGTTATAGGAAAATATCCTAATTATCTATTTAATTTTTTGTTATGATTGTAAACATTCATTATAATTTTAAACGTTTTTCTTTTAATAAAACCGGCAGCTTCTATTCAAAAAATAAATAAAAGGAACTTTCTATCATGAAAACGTGTTTAAGACAAAAGTGGAAGGTGTCATTGAAGGGTTTATGTGCGTATTTTATTGCATAATGTCAAAAAAGCCTCCGACATTTGTCAAGATGGTAATTTTAGTCCGTATTTTTTTTGGGAGTATTTTGATTATTATATTATTTTAGGACAAAAAGGCTTATAGTGTTTGACTAAATAGTCACTTTGATCCTTATTTTTTATGGAGCAATTTTGGCCCCAATATTTCTTTTTTGGATTAAAAGGTCACTATTTTAGAGTGTTAACTATTTGCTAACTAATAATTAAAAAAAATTATTTGTTAACTAATAAATTCCATCTACGAAGGGAATTTTTTGCCCTTTTTGTCTCAAATTAAAACATTAGGGCCAAAATACTTCAAAAAAAGAATAAAAACCAAAATTATCATTTTAATAAATGTTGGAGGTTTGTTTTGATATTATACCTATTTTTATTTGTATCTTACATGTTTATATTAAAGTACATATTTGATGTTTGTATTTGTTGTATCTTTAAAATTTAAATTTGGATTCTTTATTAGAAATATAATATATTTTATCAATGAGTTAGTTCAAGTGGTAAGCAGTTTGATATCACTTAAATAGGTCTCGAGTTCGAATTCTTGTGTATGCAAAAAATCTCTGCTTAGAGACTCAACATCACAGTTAGGTATGTGACTCGAATCGGCCTGAATTAGTCAAAGCAAAATATTAGGAATCGGGAGGGAAAAAAAGGAATATAATATTTTTCCTACTACATCGATCACTTATTAATAATCTGAATGAGAATGGATTGAATATCTATAGCTTTTTAAACATCTAAATTTGGATATACAAATATGTCTAATATTATCTGAATTTGAATTAAATATTATTATATGTCAGATTATCGAAACAGTAAAAAATTATAATTTACAATTATATGTAAAATATTTGAATTTTAACAAATTTAAAGATTAAAAGTTGAATAAGTAAAGTTTGAATTTTTTTATTAATCTAGGATGCTTATAATATAATATAACATTTATTATGAAATTTCTTATGCTCAAACCTGGGATCTCTAGAGATAATAATCATCCATTCAACCATTGAGATAGTTTGATTGCATTGAATCCTTTTAAAAACAAGTTTATGCCCTATTTTAACATGAAATCCAAGTTCTATAGATATTCGTATTTACATAAATAATTTAAATTAGATCAATAAAATTATAAAAATTTGTTTTATATCAACGAATTATACTGTCGTTAACAAGCGATTATATTTGTCTAATTTAAATATGTCGGCATTCGTATATTATTTCAAAATTTAAAATTTAATTTATATTTTAACTATTTGTATATGATAATTAAAAAATGTATCTTTAATCCTTCATATTTATAGTTTTTATCGATTTCTACCCTTAATCTTTAAAATTATATATATTTTAAAAAATATATATTCAATGAAAAATATTGAAATTGAAAAAGAATAATTAAAAAATATTAAAATGAAAATTTTATTTTAATTTTTATTGAATCTGAAGTCGTGTTTTCCTTTAAATTAATGGATAAAAACGAAAGAAAATCAACGAACATGTTCATCATATTTCCCCTTCAATGAATCTATAATCTCTAGTAGCCTAAACTCTAAACACGATAAATGAAGTAAAGTCTATGGCTCTTAGAATTCAAGATATCTACAACTCCTCCAACCTTTGGTTTTGGTCAATGGCTCTTAAAATCTATATTCTCTAGTATGCTTATCGCAAGTCAAATCAGTGACATTTTCATTGCGTTAAGGTTTAATCGGTTGAATTGTGTTGAGATTAAAGAATCCATTATGAATTGTAGTAGTAAAGATAAAATGGGTTTTGATCGTCGTAAGTTTATCAAAATTATACACAAGTTATTCAGGGGATTCGATTTCCCACATCAGTGTCGTGTACCTAACAAAAAGGTTAGGACTACCATGCCTCGTTTAGGTAGGGAAGATGGGTGTGATTTGCCATGCTAAAGGAGGGCGAATGGTTAAATATCCCAGATATTAATTCGATTCGAAATGTTTTTAGGTATTGTTTGGAGGGAATAGTATGAACGGATTGAGAATAGAGGATTTTTGAGCGGGGATGAGTGTACGCACTATAGGCAATCTTGGGCGTACAGGGGTGTAGATAATCTAGCAAGAGTAGTACTTGGGGGTCGACGAGGTAGAGGATACATTGTTATCCTTCTATAATTGCTCTTATGGGCCATAGACGAATACGAGAGTATCTCGGAGGAGTTATTGCGATTTGAGAATGTTTCGGAATGAAGAGATGGACATAATATCTGAAGGTTCATTTAGCAGTGAGGTCGTTGTGGGTGAGGGTGGCAGGATAGGTGCGCACCCTCACCGAACAAGGTGGGCTCTTCTTCAATATCTTCAAGTTAAGCTTGCTCAGACGGTGAGGATGAGGAGATCATATATTTGGTCGTCAATAAAAAAAAAAAAAGTGAAAACATAACTTATAAGTTAAAATAATCCATGATCATCGTTCATCGTTCATTTTCAGATCTATATAACTAGAGTTAAAAGCAATGCCAGTTGCCTGTATCGCTTTGGTGTTCATAGTTCTTAGATCCATTTTTATTTTCGACTTAATACAAAAATAAGTGTATAAATTATGTCATTTATTAATTTTAGGTATTTAAAGAAATTTTTCTTAAGAACATATGTGTAATGTTTTCTTTGTTACAATTTTAGGTACCTACATCGTAACGATAGTTACATTCAATCCCCCGTCTTCCCCCTCCCTCTTTCGTCCCCATCCTCCATCCCCTGTAAATCAATGGATTGGTCATGGACTGCAACTTCTTTCATTTCCTTTGTTGATGCTTGTTTTCATTCTCATCCCCCTTGCAAATCAATGGAGCATTCATCGCAACAGTGGGTAGAATTTCTGAGTATTTGTTATTTAAGTGTTTTTCATTCTCATCCCCCTGAAAATCAATGGAGCATTCATGGGAATAGTGGGTAGAATTTCGGGGTATTCAAAATCTGAGCAAAATTCATTTTGAGTATTTTTTTTCATATGAAGTTGAAATAATTAAATTTGAATTTGGGTTTTCTTCTTTAAAGAACGGAAACGTCGATGATGGTAACACATGCAATGATACCAACGACGGCGACGGGAGGGAGATTGCAGGGGGACAAGAGGGAGAAAAAGTAGGGGACGGGTGGGAACGACGCACATAGGGATTTTTTATAATTTTTTTAAAATAATATTTTTATTTTAAAAAATATAAAAATTTTAGAAAAAATATAACAATGACATGTGTTACTTAACGATTTTTTAACGGTCATTACGTGATAAACACTTAAAAGTATAACAGATAAAATGTTAGACACTTGCTTTTAACAAAAAATTCTTTAAACACCTAAAATTAACAAATAACATAGTTTATACACTTATTTTTACATTAATCATTTATTTTCATGCCATTTTCGTTTTATAAGCTTTTAACAAAGTGACCATACTATTTTAATCGAAGCCCCAAAGGGTAAGAGATCTAACTTAAATCCTGAAAGTTTTTCTTGTAAGGGCTGAAATTCATTGAAAAATTAGGGAACATTAATGATTACATTTGGACAGTTTTGAGATTTTTGGCTTAACAAATGTCAAAGCTAATTAATGATTAATTTGACACTAATCCAACATGAAACAATCCCAGAAGCCCAAAGTCAAATTTTAATTATTAATCAATTATTCAAACCTCATAATTATCGTCTTAATCATATCTTAATTACTTTTGTTTTAAATGGTCCTTTCCATTATCTTCACTCTTCCTATCATTTCTATCTTAACTATTTTGTTCATCATATTGTTTTTCTCTATGTGTCTTTAAGTAACTTACTTAGGGTAATTTTAATTGAGTTTTTGTTTAATCAATTTTAACTGAAAAGAATGTTATTTTAAGATGATCTTTAGATAAAAAGACCCAATAACTTTCACCAATGCAATTTTTTACAACATCATTAATCTATTAGAAAAGGAATTATAATATTCTATCCCTCATGCAAAATGTACCCTAGCTTCACTGCATGAATCAAAATGTAAAGATAGTATATAGAATTTTCAAACAGATAGGAAGCACAAAAACCTTTTCAGTTTTTGCTAAGAGTATATACAAATCAATATATACTTTTATACAAGCAACATATAGATATAAATCTAGAAATGACCATCCAGCTCAGTTGGTAGAGCACAAGGTTCTTAATCTTGAGGTAGTGGGATCGAGTCCCACGGAGGGCATTTCATAATTCGGAGGTCTCTTACTCAACCTGATGTTGGGAGTAGCCTATTATCTTACCTCCCCTTACCCCATATATATGGGAAAAAGGGACAGCCATTTATATATATATAAATCTAGTAAGCTTTAATCACCACATTCAATTCATATATATATATGTATATACATGTGGTGGCTACAAGAAGTTGGCGTAACAAGTTGCCGATGGGTGAGTAGTAAAGTGACTGAAAAATTGAGACTTCTGCTCCAATGAAAAAGCGGCCGTCGAAGGGTTTTCACCCACATTGACAACCCTCTCACAGCGAGGGCACATGGTGAGGGTGCCGGCAGCTGCCGGCAGCTGCATATAGTACGGAGCTGTTAGTTTCAATGCTTTAAGCTCTTGCAGTTCCTTCTGCAACCTCTTGTTCTCTTCTGTTAGTGTTTCGTAACATTTATTCAGTAGCTCACAGTCCACTTCAGTCTGTTTAAGCTTTGTCCTGTGTAAAAATAAGTGAAACAAAATACCCATGCATTGAAAGATCATATACACTATATAGGTCAATATAGAAATAGAAACCTGGCTCTCCTATTTTGGAACCATACTTCCACTTGGCGTGGCCTTAGGTTCAGCTGTTCAGCTAAAGCTTGCTTCTGTTTCTGTCAAATACAAGTAAGAGCAGTCTTATGAACACATACACACACACACATAATGACATATATATATATATAAAGGAAAGAAAGATGGAGTACAGTATTGAGAGTGGTGTGTTTGAAGTTGTGTTCTAGAATGGAAGATTGTTGTTTGGTAAGCCTAAGTTTCTTTCTGGGGCTACCATCTTCATCTTCATCACTAACTACCCTTGAAGAAACCCTCTCCAACACCACCTCTTGGTCATCACCCAGATCTCTCTCTTTCTTAACACTAGAGTTTGAAAATGAATATGAGGCTTGATGTTGGTGATAGGCATCAATGGCGTGGGTTCTTGTGGCAGTGTCAAATGATGGAGCCAGGGAGAGAAGAGATGGAAGAAAGTGGTCGTGTTTGAGGAACAATTTCTTCTTATTTTGTTGATGAACATCCAACTCAGTAAACTTTTCATGCTTAACAAGGCAGCCCAGACCGAGATCAGGGCGGTGTTACAAATTTCATCAAATACCATTGTGGTTAATACTATATATGAGAACAGATTTTTTAAGCTAAGGAGCAGAAAATAAAGGGGTTTTCTTCTGAGTAATAGAGGAGGGACTTATATAGAAGAAAAATTATTAGATGGATTCGACTTATTACGCTATTTGTGGTTTCAGTCAATAAAACTCATTCATCTCATTCACTTCTTACTTATATGTAAATAAAGAGAGTAATTATTTAAAAATTATTTTAAGATAGATGAATTTTATTAATTGGGACCATAAATGATAAGATGAGTGAGGTCCGTATACTAATTCTCCAATAATACAGTGTATAAAGTGCATTGAACGTATTGCATATTTGTAATCATACGGAAAGTGGGGATGTACACCAGAGCACATAATAGAGTATATAATTCTACCCTTTCCTACTTTTTCTTTTTCCTTTTGGACTTTTCCTCTATAATTACTTAAATTCACACTTGACACTCCTATTTAAAAAGCACATCAATGAATATACATTAATTAAAACTTTATTTATTATAGAATAATATATAGTGTATTAACAAAGAATATTATTTTTAGTTTTACCATGACTTAGTAATAGATTCTTAACCTTAAGTCGTTGAGTTTTGCATTTAAATGTACCACTATCTATCTATCATCGACAATTCATCTCTATTTTCGCCTCTCTCTTCTTCACAACTTTCGTAACAGTCTTCATCATCGTCATAGAAATAAATTCATGTGAAAATCAGAGAAAAAATCACTAAGAAGAGACAACAAGATGAGAACCAAGATATAAAGAAGGGGATTTACAACTACTACGGTAAATCCTCCATTTATAGTCGGGCGGAACGATATGTGCCCAACGGTTGGAATAATGTGTCACTTCATTGGGCTAAGCATAATGTGTCGTGTATTCAAGCCTTTGAGCCATTTAAAAAAGAGAAAATAACCTCAGTGACCGAAAATGCCTTATAATATACGATTTTGACCAACTTTTTTTCGATTTGCCAAAATGACCAACAAAATCGCAATGTGATCTCTAAATCGCAACGCGATCTCCAGTATCGCAAATCAGTTTCCAGATTCGCAACGCAATTTTGACTATCGTGATACGAATATGTAAAACGCAACGCGATTCTGACTATCGCAACACTGAATTTCAAATTCGCAACAGGTTTTGGTTTCGCAACACAAATGTTTTGGTAATATAACTACGCAGCAGCAGCAACAACTCATAACCTAAATCCCTAAATCGCAACTCATTCCATCTCCATTTATCACTCTCTCGGCGACATCCGTTCCTATATCCAACGACATCCTATATCCAACGACATCCTTCCCATCCGGCAACAGGTTTTAGTTTCGCAGCTCGTTTGTTTAGTAAATTAATTTACAATAATGAAATCATCTAATGTTGATCATGTTTGGATAGATTTGTGTTTGGAGGGTCGTGGGAGAATGTTCATGGTGCTTTACAATATATGTCTTTACCCATGAATCTTCAACTAAAGCTGTCATTAAAAAGTTAACTTATGAAACTCTAATGTTATGTGTTGCAAATAAATTGAATTTAGAGCCCCTAAGTGAATTTAGACTATCTTATCAGAGAAAATGTAAAGTTTATTTGTTAACCGACAATGAAGATGTTGAATGATTCATTGATTACATTAGTGTTTCGCAAGATGATGTTACATTGTATGTTGTTGAACCTAGAAGTAGTGAAGTTGGGTCAGTAGCGGGTAGTAATCAACTAAGTTTTTCAACCCCAGTTTATGATGCTCAAAATTTAATGGTTCCACCATAATTGCATCACCAAGCAAATTTTGTTTCACCACATTTCCAATACCAAACACAATCTCAAAACCCACAACATTTCCCTAATCCAAATCCAATCAACTTTCAGCACCAAATTTCGGTTTTCGTATTGACCAGTTAGACGATGATGAGCCAACAGAAAAAATTGTGAGTACTAGTCAGTATTCGAAATTTGATCTTGGTCAATACCCGGACTTTGATATTGGTCAATACTCGGATTTTGATGATGTTTCAGAAGAAGAAACAGACCCTGCGTGTAATGATTTTGATATTGGTCAATACTGAATTTTGATGATGAAACAGCCGCTGCCGAGGAAGATGTTGTGATGATAATGAGGAGGAAGTTACGACTGTGAATGAACATGTTGAACAACCATTCTGTAATTCATATAACCCTGAAGAAGAAAAAGAAGAAGAAGAAATCCCCGAAGAAAATGCCACGGGAGTATAACTGGATTATGCCAGAATTACTTCAGATACCGGAAGAAGAGTTGGTAAAGATAGCAGTTGATTGTTACACAAAAATTATTCGTATCAAGAAAGATGATTGTTTTGATATAAAGGAAGACTTGAAGATAGCTTTGTATACGAAATGTGTGGAAGATGGCTATCAACTAAAAGTTAACAAATCAAGCAAAGATCGTTTCGAAACAAGGTGTATGATTGACAAAAACTGTACGTGGCGTATGATTGCAAAGAGGATAAAAGATTGCGAAATGTTTCAAGTTAGGACTTTTATTGATAAACATACATGTTCAAGAACCCAAGCTTTCCTCACCATAGACAGGCAAACAAAAAGATGTTGGGTGGTTTTCTGGCTGAGTTAATGTTTTTTAATGGCAGTGTATATCGGGGACATGAAATTATGACTGACATGAATGCTCGGTTCAAGATTAGTATCTCATATTCTCAAGCTTGGAGAGCCAAATGTTATGCCTTGGAATTGTTAGGGGGTTGCCATAAGCATCGTTTGCCCAACTGTCGGCTTATTGTCACAATTTAAAGCTGAAAAATCCTGGGTCGGTAACTCATATCAAAACAGATAGAGATAGACGCTTTGAGTTGTTGTTTATCGCCATTGGTGTTGCGGTTAGTAAATCAATATAATTTGTTGACTCATTTTTGTTAGTTACATGCATTTCACATTTAAATGATTATATTCTTGTGTATATTATTTTGTAGATTCGTTCGTTTATTACTTGCATGCGCCCAGTTATTATAGTTGACGGAGCACATTTGAAAGGTCGATACCTTGGAGTAAACTTATTAGCAGTAGTCATGGATGCTAACAATGGGATATTGCCAATAGCTTACGGGGTGGCAAATCTGAAACCTCTGATTCATGGACATGGTTTATGGGGTATCTTAGGGATTGCATAGGTCCTATTAGCAATCTGACAATCATATCCGATAGGGTAAACTCAATTGACAACGCTGTTAGAAGGTGTTTCCCAGATGCTTTTCATGGACTTTGTGGTGTTCATTTGTATAGAAATCTAAAATCAAGGTCTGCTGGTATAAAAAATCACAAATGGACATACTGGAAGACTGTAAAAGCTTATCGGGAAGTGGATTTTAATAAGCATATAAATTGTTTAAGACGTGTTTTGCCTCTGTGTGCTCAAACACTAGAAGATGTCGGGTTTGAAAGATGGTCAAGAGTACATCAACTTGGAGCAAGATATGGTTTCATGACGTCTAATAGTGCAGAATCAATCAACGCTCTAAGTCGTCATTCCCGGAAATTACCCATTACTATGTTAATGGAGTTTTTTCGAGCCTCTATTCAACAGTGGTACTACAAGAAAAGAAACCATGCAGGTATTATTTCTTTGAATTCGTAACTTATCATATATTTTACTAAGTATATTTATTTAAATTTACAGGAACATTGGAACATCGTGTTACACCATGGACTGAAAAAAGATAACGAAATGTGTTGTGAAGTCAACGTCATGGAGAGTTGAACCATGTTCAAACACTTTGTTTAAAGTACTGGATAATAACTTAAATAGGCTTGTCGATCTAAATGCAAGGACGTGTAGTTGTATGAAATGGAAAACATCTGGTTATCCGTGTGGCCATGTTATAAAAGTTGCTCTTCATCTAAACCAAGATGATTCAAGCGCATACGCTATGGATTGCTACACTACATAAGTATATCGATAGACTTATGCCAAGATTATCTATCCTATTCCACATCCTTCTGAGTGGGACATGCCAGATGACTTACAAACAGTTTTGCCACTAGCCATGGACAGAAGGCTACCTGGCCGACCAAAAAGTCACGATCGTATACCGTCTAAGGGTGAAGAGAAGAAGAGATCGACATGTAATCGGTGCAAGGAAAGTGGTCATACAAGGTTGATATGTGGATCACCAGTGCCATCATAATCATCTTTTCCTCTACCAAAATATGGATCCTCATCAAAATCCAAAGCTCATATGGTGTCAAGCAAAAGACAATCAAAATCAAAATCCCAATCACAATCGGCTTCACCTTTTGGGACTATTAACTTAGGTGATTTTAAATGCAAACGTTGTATTATGTGTATTTTATGTGTAAACTTTTAACATTTTCAGTTAGGCATGTATTAGTAACTTAAGTTTGAACATTGTTATGATATGTTCAGTTGTTATCACTTATTACACATTCATTTGAATATCGCAGTGCGAATTGACTATCACAACACGAATTTGACTATCGCAACGCGAATTTGACTATCGCAACGCGAATTTGATTATCGCAACACGAATTTGATTATCGCAACGCGAATTTGACTATCGCAAATCAGACAATGATATGTAATTTATCATGTTGTCATATACTATTGTCTTCAGGGATGGGAGATGAAGCTCGATGAGAAACCAATGATTATGTTCCAAAACAGGGATAAACACCTGCAATCATAAGTAATAATTCAATTGCGTACTTATTTATGAACACCTTTAAAATATTTAAAAAATAAATACTAACCTTATCGACCTCCCACCATGTAGGATAAATTTTAGCTTGTCCATTACCCAACACATATGATTCATCTCGTTGATTCTTCAAGTGAACTAAATGAAAAGACGTCGGCATAATTGTATATCGCGTATTTTTTATTTTTCCTCAGTTTCCTTATTATTAGAAGACGTGACACCCATGCATCAATATGCTGTTTTACAAAAAAATACATATTAGTGAATTACATAAATTTAAAAATTAATCAAAATGAAATATAAGAAAAATATAAGACTTACCCCCATCGAAATAGTCATTATCTTCAACCCCTAATAACATACCACACCAAGACCGATCAAGCAACAAATGCATATCATCGTTGAGTTTGTATATGTCAGCGTAACACCCCTGGCTCCGCTCATGTAGATAAAAATCAACTGCGGTCTTAGCCCTAAGGGTATTATCCAGAATTGTTTCTAGTAGTCTTCTCCTGTCCACTTCATCTACTGGAATGGTACTGGCCGGTAACTCATACGAAAGCCAACACTATTGGGTGTGAATCGGGCTCTTGAATGGTGGGAGGCACCTTTTCAACGATGACAGGAGCCTCTTGAACGGTGGGAGGGGACTCTTGAGGGATGATAGGGGCCTCTTGAACGATAGGAGAGGCCTCTTGAACGATGACAGGTGAGTCGGGCTTCTTATTACGGAGTCTTCGCACTATTGGGGTGAACGGAGATGTAATGGCACGTGCATGCCGTCTGATGCGTGAACCCCGTCGTGCAAGAAAAACCCAATGTAAAGCATCCACTTTATCGGGCCGCTAAAAATAAATTAATACATAAATTAGTAAATAAACAGACATGATATTAAACAGTGAAAACAAAGACAAATATGTTTCAAACTTGCATTGTATTCACCCAAGTCATTATTCTATCATAGTTCACAAAATGCATCAGATAACATTCCAGAAGTAAGCACTTATATAAACATTTAAAAGGAAAACATATAGGTTTAGTGCATGTTCAAGGACAACATAAAGAGTAGTAGTTTATTCTTGAAACTTAAATTTGCAACACTGTGAAGTTAGTATTTGTCTTTGTCTTTTGGTTGAAGTAATGTAATCCATTCAAGTTTCAATCTGCAGAAGAAGAATAGTTTCTGAAACTTAAAATCGCAACACGAAACTTAAAATCGCAACGCAAAAATGACTATTGCAACGCGGAAATGACTATCGCAACGCGAATTTGACTATCGCTACGGGATAATCGCAATGCGAAATAAAAATCGCAACGCGAAATTAAATTCGCGTTGCGATTTTCATTTTCGCATTGCGATTTTCACGTTGCGATTTTATTTCGCATTGCGATTATCCCGTTGCGATAGTCAAATTCGTGTTGCGATAGTCATTTCCACGTTGCGATAGTCATTTTCGCGTTGCGATTTTAAGTTTCGTGTTGAGACTATTCTTCTTCTGTAAATTAAAACTTGAATGGATTGCATTACTTCAACCAAAAGACAAAACAAAGACAAATACTAACTTCACAGGGTTATTTTAGAACTGTTTAACAGTATTGGCAGCAACCAAATGAATTTACTAAGCAATCTAAGTGAAATGGTTAATCTAAGTGAAATTACGAGTACATCAAGTTAAATATGAACAATCTTAAACTTACCTCGTTGTGTAGAGTATGAACCTCATTCTGCAACGATGCTACCATCTTACGTAGAGCGGCTACCTCACCACGTAAAGTATATACCTCATCACGCCATGCACCATTGCTATCGCGTAAAGTACAGACCTCCTCACGCAAGGCATTGACCTCATCATGTAACTCCCCTAACTCATCTCATGGAGGTGGAGAACAGGGAGATAAATGTCGTGGCATCTTTGTCGGTCACCTATCATGAGGTGATGGTGGAGAAGAGGCTCAATGATGTGACAGAATAGGTGATGGCTCTCGTTGTAGAGGTATATAATGTGGTCGATCAGGTGATGGCTCTGGGTGAGGTGATGGATCTCGAAGTGGAAGCTGCTCATCATCAGCCTCAGTGGGTGTCAGCCTCTGTAATGGAGTGTTGGCCTCCTAACAATATAAAAGCTCAAACAAAGGTAAACGTGTACTAGTAATAACTTGTTTATATATGGTAGTATTTGTGTTAACTTACATCATTTATTGTCGTATATCGTAGTAACTTTTCCCAAACCAACAGCCGACGTTTCCTCTTCCAGGAAATAGCCCTAGGAATATCATTTGAAATTTTTAATGCATATGTCTGCATGCCGGGAAAAGCCTCAAATATCCAAATCTACAAACAATATAATACACAAACATTATTAATTGTTAAATAATTAATTATAATTTTGGAAACATTATATAGAAATTCTTACCTTAAAGTCCCAAATAAAGCCTGACAAAGTGTATTTGGAACCATCGCCACGCAAACTTTTTCGGTCATCAAAGGCAGACGACAACTTATTCCAGGTAGCTTTTCATAGATACGAACCCCACGGAAACAGGTTCCATGCATTTAGGTCCTCTACCAATATTAGGTCCTTAGGAATAGGTTGTCTGGCCTCTGCCTAAAAAGCCGGCATGCAAAGAACTAAAAGGCATACTCGGACAACATCGACGTCATCCATCCGAGTAAAACCATCTTTCTTATTAAATAATCTCGTCAAGTCGTCGACATGTAAATTCGGCTTCTCCATTGACAGCTCAAGAAAAACCCGGGATAACCATGATGGGCGGGTAATATGACTAGTGTATTGACCTACATCATCGTGTCCGAAGCGTAGACCAGTGATTAAGCAAAACTCCTCCCGCCCAAAACACGTATACACCGGTGGAAATGAAACCATATCTCTTCATTACCACGTTTTATACTCTCGGGTAGATCGCTAGTCATGGTCTGAAGCCACAAATGGGTCAACATAGCATCTCCACCCGGATGTTGTACTTTTAGCCATGGCCGAAGTAAGTATCCTCAAACAAATTTCTTTGTACAGGTGAAATCTTCGACGCAATTGTAGTGACTAGGCTTATTTTATTCCTTAAGGTCAATTGAGCCGAAAAAAAGTTCTACAAAAATAATAAACATACCAAGTTAGATATACCAAAAACTACACTGTGAAGATATACCAAAAACAATAATAAACATAAAGAGTAGTAGTAGTTTATTCTTCAAACTTAAATTTGCAACACTGTGAATTTCGTATTTGTCTTTGTTTTTGGTTGAAGTAATGCAATTCATTCAAGTTTCAATTTGCAGAAGAAGAAGAGTTTATGAAACTTAAAATCGCAATACGAAAATGAAAATCGCAACACGAAAATGACTATCGCAACGCGAATTTGACTATCGCAACGCGAAATGAAAATCGCAACGCGAAACTAAAATCGCGTTGTGATTTTGTCGTTCCGATTTTCATTTCGCGTTGCGATTCTCGGTTTCAAATAGTCATTGTCTAAAATTGAAACTTGAATGAATTGCATTACTTCAACCAAAAGACAAAACAAAGACAAATACTAACTTCACAGGGTTAAAGACTAAACAGTTTAGCAGTATTGGCAGCAATCGAATGAATTAATAAGCAATCTAAGTGAAATGGTTAATCTATTATTGAAATTACCAGTAAACTTATCATCAATTTCAATATGAAAAACCTAATAATAATGCAAAAATTTCAAAAAAAAAATAATTAAAAAAACTAACCTCGGTGGTTGATTTGGTGATTTTCCATTTCTGACGGTGAATGATTGTGAGGGTGGCTCTGAGAGATGGAGATAGATAGATTTCACCGGAGATGGGGATGAATTTCGTCGGAGATGGGGACGGATGTCGCCGTAGAGAGTGAGAGATAAACATGGGACTGAGTTGTGATTTAGGGTTTTAGGTTATGAGTTGCAATTACGGGATATATAATATTCGTGTTTGGAATTTAAAAATAAAATACACATTGCGATACTAATGGCGCTTTGAAAATCGCATTGCAATTTTGTATTATCGCGTTGCGATTTACATATTCGCATTGCGATTTTCTAAAATCGCAACGCGAATTTGGAAAATCGCAATGCGATAGTAAAAATCGCGTTGCGAATCTGGAAACTGATTTGCGATACTGGAGATCGCGTTGCGATTTAGAGATCGCATTGCGATTTTGTTGGTCATTTTGGCAAATCGAAAAAAAGTTGGTCAAAATCGTATATTATCAGACATTTTCGGTCACTGAGCTTATTTTCTCTTTAAAATATTGGCCTATTAAAAGTCAATAACGATCCAATAACTAAGTCTCGAGTCAAGACACTTAATGACATTTCCTCGAATAAGAGAGGAAAAATGTTATACCTCAATCGAGTATCCTTCGTATATTATCTCCATACCTCAAAGCCTCTGGAGAACCCTTTTATAGTCAAGACCCTAGAAGAACACCTCTAGAAGAAGAATCTCGAATATCTGACATCCTTCAGAAAGCTGTTACCTATGGACATGACCTCTAACAGACTCACGTGATTTACCAAAGTCAAATCTATCGTTTGTTGACCATATCCACTTAGCATTCGAACCTACGAATAGTTATAATAACCATCTACCACCAGTTCCAAGAGTTACTACAAAACCTCAAAAAATATCGCAATAAAATTTTAGGTTTATTCTTTTAACATTTTATAAATGTTACATTTAAGGCTTTTTTTTAACACTAAACAACATATTTTACTGTTTCATATTTTAAACACTAAATAAATCTTTTCGAAAACTCAAAATATCATATTTTTGCTATAAAACATTAGATTTTACCCAAAACAACATACTATAAAAATAACACAAATAATTTTAAAACGAATATAGTTAATAAAAACAATCTTTAACCCAAAAATTTAGTCCCATAAATTAACCCTAAACCCAATAAACAAAACTCAGTATATTAATCTTGTAAATTAACCTTAAACCCTAAAAATAATAAATAAAACCAAACGTGTTACTTTCCAAAAGCACATATTTATTCAATTAATCCCTTCCAATACACATATTTATTTTTTTCTTAATTAATTGCGTCATTTCTATTTTAAACGTGATATTAAAATTAACATAAAAACCCCATTGTCCTCCTTGGTGTTAGTTCTATACCGTAACGATTGTCGTATAGTTAATTTTTTAACAATTGATGACTTGATTGATAATAACTTTATACTTGATATTAATTTCTATTTATGCTTAATGTTTGCACATATTTTTTTTTTTTAAAGAAAACCAATATACTGAAACTCAAAATAAAGTTATATTGAATGAGTATGACTTAATATATATTAAATTACATATATTCATTTATGGATAAAATTATTTTAAGTTAAATATTTTTATAGAAAGTATTTGGTGAATAATTATAGAAAGAATGGTAAAAGAATTATATTTAATATTTTATTTTTTAAAAAAGAAATAGTATGAGGTGATTAAGTAACATTTATTCAGAATTTTTTTTAATCATTGATAATTCATACAATTTGCGGATACAATTGTTCAACTTTAAATCCCCTCGAAAGAATAAGGTTCTCTTTATCATTGAAATCATTTAATAGATTAAATATTAAGAATCAATTCAATTAATTTTTAATTAAATTGTGATATCAAAATTAGATATGAAATATATAAATATAGATTTTCTATCAAAATTTATAGAACGCTTCATTAAAAGCTTTGTTGTAATTAAAGTGCAATGATCATTAGGTGATGAAAAAGCATCAAGATATAGAATCATCCAAGCCTTTGCTGACAAGTCTTTGTATATTTTTTTTATTAAAAAAGTCTTTTGTATATTTTGTACGGACATACATAAAGGGGAATAATTTGTAACATAATATTATGGTATAAATTTTAAAGTCCAAGGCATGATCAATTAACAGTATTAATCTTTTATTCACAATAAATTATACTTTTTAATCAAATCATTAGCCAAACGACAATAAAAAAGGGGGCAAAGAAAAGAAAAGATAGCTTAGAAACAAAGTCTAGCTACTTGTGCTCGGTTCACACATGACGCAAGAGTACAAATAGGGCTAACTATTTTCATGGGAGTCCATGTGTCAAGAGGATAGGAAAACATATAGGATTGATGGTCCAGGAAAACATAAAGTTGGGTCGAATTAATATTTTTAGGTCGAATTAATATTTATCTTAAATTTATAGCTCTAATTAAAAAGTAACCCTACTACTAACATATCACATCATCAAACTAATACCATTTAACGACTTAGTGACCAAATCGTTATAAAACAATAATATAAATGACCAAAATTTACTTTTTAAAATTCAATAACCAAAACTGTACACTTACGAAATGAAAGTAACCATTTTGATAATTTACCTAAAAATAAAATAAATATACAAATATTTTGAAATTATATAATATTAATTGGCTTTATTACCTAATTATCAGTCGTTTAAAAATTATTTCATATTCTGACACCTATATTTATTATTTCTCAGATTGACATCCTTTTGTACCACATAAGGTAAATGCGTTTTCGTATCAAGCGCTCTTTGGAAGGCGTTTTTGTAGGATGCATCTTATGCTGATGTGGTAGCTAACAATCATAACTTTTAAAGTTTGGTTGAAATGAAAGAAAAAGAAAATAAGGGCTAAACTATAGGAAAAAAATAATTTGAGTTTTATCTAAAAAAACATATGCATGGTGTGTCAAAAGACATGTAATTGCACTAGCACAAACCAGGTGATGATGATGGCGCATGTATATTATTTATGTTTAATCACTTAATAAATGTATGTTTAAAAAATATATTTAAACACTTAAAAACCTGAATATCTAAACAATGTGTGATTTGAGAAGTTTATAGAGATTTTCAAATCTCACATTATTTAGGTACAAGAGAAGTGTTTATATTCTGGATAATATTTATTTTCCCCCTATTTTGGTCCTTGTTCTCTTTGTTTTCAATTTAGCCCAACATCTGGTCGTATTGCCTTCACGTATGCAGAAAACGTGTCTGTAGGACGCACTTTCAAATGCACTTCCTACCTAAGGTATTTTTTTCCTTACATGACATAAAAAAATGTCAATATGAAAAATAATCGAAAATGAGTGTCATAATAAGAGATAATTTTTAATTTTTAAACGGATGAAATTTAGTTAAAAAAGCCATGCTAATAATTAATATATAAAAAATGACAAACTTATGTGAAGTTAGGTTCAAAACTTAGCATACCTTTCTCTAATTATCTACAAAGATTATATAAATATATAATACTTTAAATAGACTGTAATGTATAAAATTATGGATTCAACAAATTATTTGGCTTGATGTGACATCTGATTCTAAAAGGATATGATGATTGTGATTATATATTTTTACATGTTTATATGATAATTATTTTTAAAATATTATGTAATTTATTTATTTTTATATGATTTATTATATGTATAATTTTTAATTTTTTTAAAAAATTAAAAGAAATTATAATTAAAAAATAATAATTTATTTTATTTATTTATTTATAATAATAAGTGATCGATCAAATTCATTGATATATTTTATGAGATGGTGTTGTAAAAGATGGGGATTCAAATGTCTTGAGGCCTTTATAAGGTATATTAGGCGACCAATGGTAGTGAGGAATTGTGGGGTTTTGTTGAATTTTATTGCCCACACCAACCGTCCAAATCTAAAGTAAGTCTCCCTTTTGTCTGCATTTAGGCTACACAACTTTTTGTTTTTCATTGATTGCAATCCAAGTTATCATCACCATTCACCACACCTTCACTTTAACTATTCATCATTGATGCATGTCACATGGCGTGTGAAACAAAACATTTTAATGTTTTTTTAGGGTAAACTACACATTTAATGCATAAATCAATTTTGGTTCGTTTTCATATTTTAAATTTTTATTTTTTTTCAAACCATACTAATGTTTATTTTTATTTCATTTTAGTATCTCGCCGTTAAAAACTTAACAGACGGGCTGACGGGGCATAACTTTGGTGGACAGACGACCAATCCGAACGGTGGACCACAAGAGAAATGAGTCGACCACATAGTCCAATTTCAGGCCCATCAGACATTGACGACAGAGATCGAGGGGAAGAAGTCAAGAGTACATATCGATTTGGGGAGATTGAGGGCATTTTTCGGTGAAATGAAGGCCGAAACACACTTAGAGGGTCGAAAAGGTATGGGTTGAAAAGTTTGGGGCTTCATCAGTCGATAGATGCTAGGACTGATGATTTAGACGCGACGGTCGGTGAGCCCGTCTGTTAAGTTTTTAACGGCGGGTACTAAAATGAAACAAAAATTAAATATATGTATGATTTAAAAAAATTGAAGGTTTAGGTACTAAAA